>NW_026706709.1:0-86196 GCF_029867415.1 Vicia villosa | reverse complement strand
TCATCCATGTTATTTTCTTTGATAGTCGTCCTTATCTTTCTTTAATACTCGACTGTACTGATTCAAAGACTCGTCCGTGTTGTTTTCTTTGATACTCGTCCGTATCTTTCTTCAATACTCGTCCGTATTGGATCAAATACTCGTCCGTGTTAATTCTTTTGATACTCGTCCGTATCTTTCTTCAATACTCGTCCGTATTGATTCAAACACTCGTCTGTGTTATTTTATTTGATACTCGTCTGTATTTTTCTTAAATACTCGTCCGTATTGATTCAAACACTCGTCCGTGATATTCACTTGATACTCGTCCAAATCTTCCTTCAATACTCGTCCGTATTGATTCAAGCACCCGTACGTGTTAATTCACTTGTTACTCGTCCGAATCTTTCTTCATTACTCGTCTGTAATGATTCAAACTCTCGTACGTGTTAATTCTTTTGATACTTGTCCGTATCTTTCTTCAATACTCGTCTATATTGATTCAAACACTCGTCCGTGTTATTTACTTTGATACTCGTCCATATATTTCTTCAATACTCGTCCGTAACGATTCAACACTATACGTGTTAATTCTTTTGATACTCGTCTGTATCTTTCTTTAATACTCGTCCGTATTGACTCAAACACTCGTCCGTGTTGTTTTCTTTGATACTCGTCCGTATCTTTTTTTAATACTCTCCTGTATTGATTCAAACACTCGCCCGTGTTGTTTTCTTTGATGCTCGTCCGTATCTTTCTTCAGTACTCGTCCGTATTGATTCAAACACTCGTCCGTGATATTCACTTGATACTCGTCCGAATCTTCCTTCAATACTCGTCCGTATTGATTCAAGCACCCGTACGTGTTAATTCACTCGTTACTCGTCCTTATCTTTCTTCAATACTCGTCGGTAATGATTCAATCACTCTTACGTGTTAATTCTTTTGATACTTGTCCGGATCTTTCTTCAATACTCATCCGTATTGATTCAAACACTCGTCCGTGTTATTTTCTTTGATACTCATCCGTATCTTTCTTCAATACTCGTCCGTAATGATTCAAACACTCGTCTGTGTTATTTTCTTTGATAATCGTCCGTATCTTTCTTAAATACTCGTCCGTATTGATTCAAACACTCGTCCGTGATATTCACTTGATACTCGTCCGAATCTTCCTTCAATACTCGTCCGTATTGATTCAAGCACCCGTACGTGTTAATTCACTCGTTACTCGTCCGAATCTTTCTTCAATACTCGTCTGTAATGAATCAAACTCTCGTACGTGTTAATTCTTTTGATACTTGTCCGTATCTTTCTTCAATACTCATCCGTATTGATTCAAACACTCGTCCATGTTATTTTCTTTGATAGTCGTCCTTATCTTTCTTTAATACTCGACTGTACTGATTCAAAGACTCGTCCGTGTTGTTTTCTTTGATACTCGTCCGTATCTTTCTTTAATACTCGTCCGTAATGGATCAAATACTCGTCCGTGTTAATTCTTTTGATACTCGTCCGTATCTTTCTTCAATACTCGTCCGTATTGATTCAAACACTCGTCTGTGTTATTTTCTTTGATACTCGTCTGTATTTTTCTTAAATACTCGTCCATATTGATTCAAACACTCGTCCGTGATATTCACCTGATACTCGTCCGAATCTTCCTTCAATACTCGTCCGTATTGATTCAAGCACCCGTACGTGTTAATTCACTCGTTACTCGTCCGAATCTTTCTTCAATACTCGTCTGTATTGATTGAAACTCTCGTACGTGTTAATTCTTTTGATACTTGTCCGTATCTTTCTTCAATACTCATCCGTATTGATTCAAACACTCGTCCATGTTATTTTCTTTGATAGTCGTCCTTATCTTTCTTTAATACTCGACTGTACTGATTCAAAGACTCGTCCGTGTTGTTTTCTTTGATACTCGTCCGTATCTTTCTTTAATACTCGTCCGTAATGGATCAAATACTCGTCCGTGTTAATTCTTTTGATACTCGTCCGTATCTTTCTTCAATACTCGTCCGTATTGATTCAAACACTCGTCTGTGTTATTTTCTTTGATACTCGTCTGTATTTTTCTTAAATACTCGTCCATATTGATTCAAACACTCGTCCGTGATATTCACCTGATACTCGTCCGAATCTTCCTTCAATACTCGTCTGTATTGATTCAAGCACCCGTACGTGTTAATTCACTCGTTACTCGTCCGAATCTTTCTTCAATACTCGTCTGTAATGATTCAAACTCTCGTACGTGTTAATTCTTTTGATACTTGTCCGTATCTTTCTTCAATACTCATCCGTATTGATTCAAACACTCGTCCATGTTATATTCTTTGATACTCGTCCGTATCTTTCTTTAATACTCGACTGTACTGATTCAAAGACTCGTCCGTGTTGTTTTCTTTGATACTCGTCCGTATCTTTCTTCAATACTCGTCCGTATTGGATCAAATACTCGTCCGTGTTAATTCTTTTGATACTCGTCCGTATCTTTCTGCAATACTCGTCCGTATTGATTCAAACACTCGTTTGTGTTATTTTCTTTGATACTCGTCTGTATTTTTCTTAAATACTCGTCCGTATTGATTCAAACACTCGTCCGTGATATTCACTTGATACTCGTCCGAATCTTCCTTCAATACTCGTCCGTATTGATTCAAGCACCCGTACGTGTTAATTCACTCGTTACTCGTCCGAATCTTTCTTCAATACTCGTCTGTATTGATTGAAACTCTCGTACGTGTTAATTCTTTTGATACTTGTCCGTATCTTTCTTCAATACTCATCCGTATTGATTCAAACACTCGCCAATGTTATTTTCTTTGATAGTCGTCCTTATCTTTCTTTAATACTCGACTGTACTGATTCAAAGACTCGTCCGTGTTGTTTTCTTTGATACTCGTCTGTATCTTTCTTCAATATTCGTCCGTATTGCATCAAATACTCGTCCGTGTTAATTCTTTTGATACTCATCCGTATCTTTTTTCAATACTCGTCCGTATTGATTCAAGCACCCATACGTGTTAATACACTCGTTACTCGTCCGAATCTTTCTTCAATACTCGTCTGTAATGAATCAAACTCTCGTACGTGTTAATTCTTTTGATACTTGTCCGTATCTTTCTTCAATACTCATCCGTATTGATTCAAACACTCGTCCGTGTTATTTTCTTTGATACTCATCCGTATCTTTCTTCAATACTCGTCCGTAATGATTCAAACACTCGTCTGTGTTATTTTCTTTGATAATCGTCCGTATCTTTCTTAAATACTCGTCCGTATTGATTCAAACACTCGTCCGTGATATTCACTTGATACTCGTCCGAATCTTCCTTCAATACTCGTCCGTATTGATTCAAGCACCCGTACGTGTTAATTCACTCGTTACTCGTCCGAATCTTTCTTCAATACTCGTCTGTAATGAATCAAACTCTCGTACGTGTTAATTCTTTTGATACTTGTCCGTATCTTTCTTCAATACTCATCCGTATTGATTCAAACACTCGTCCATGTTATTTTCTTTGATAGTCGTCCTTATCTTTCTTTAATACTCGACTGTACTGATTCAAAGACTCGTCCGTGTTGTTTTCTTTGATACTCGTCCGTATCTTTCTTTAATACTCGTCCGTAATGGATCAAATACTCGTCCGTGTTAATTCTTTTGATACTCGTCCGTATCTTTCTTCAATACTCGTCCGTATTGATTCAAACACTCGTCTGTGTTATTTTCTTTGATACTCGTCTGTATTTTTCTTAAATACTCGTCCATATTGATTCAAACACTCGTCCGTGATATTCACCTGATACTCGTCCGAATCTTCCTTCAATACTCGTCCGTATTGATTCAAGCACCCGTACGTGTTAATTCACTCGTTACTCGTCCGAATCTTTCTTCAATACTCGTCTGTATTGATTGAAACTCTCGTACGTGTTAATTCTTTTGATACTTGTCCGTATCTTTCTTCAATACTCATCCGTATTGATTCAAACACTCGTCCATGTTATTTTCTTTGATAGTCGTCCTTATCTTTCTTTAATACTCGACTGTACTGATTCAAAGACTCGTCCGTGTTGTTTTCTTTGATACTCGTCCGTATCTTTCTTTAATACTCGTCCGTAATGGATCAAATACTCGTCCGTGTTAATTCTTTTGATACTCGTCCGTATCTTTCTTCAATACTCGTCCGTATTGATTCAAACACTCGTCTGTGTTATTTTCTTTGATACTCGTCTGTATTTTTCTTAAATACTCGTCCATATTGATTCAAACACTCGTCCGTGATATTCACCTGATACTCGTCCGAATCTTCCTTCAATACTCGTCTGTATTGATTCAAGCACCCGTACGTGTTAATTCACTCGTTACTCGTCCGAATCTTTCTTCAATACTCGTCTGTAATGATTCAAACTCTCGTACGTGTTAATTCTTTTGATACTTGTCCGTATCTTTCTTCAATACTCATCCGTATTGATTCAAACACTCGTCCATGTTATATTCTTTGATACTCGTCCGTATCTTTCTTTAATACTCGACTGTACTGATTCAAAGACTCGTCCGTGTTGTTTTCTTTGATACTCGTCCGTATCTTTCTTCAATACTCGTCCGTATTGGATCAAATACTCGTCCGTGTTAATTCTTTTGATACTCGTCCGTATCTTTCTGCAATACTCGTCCGTATTGATTCAAACACTCGTTTGTGTTATTTTCTTTGATACTCGTCTGTATTTTTCTTAAATACTCGTCCGTATTGATTCAAACACTCGTCCGTGATATTCACTTGATACTCGTCCGAATCTTCCTTCAATACTCGTCCGTATTGATTCAAGCACCCGTACGTGTTAATTCACTCGTTACTCGTCCGAATCTTTCTTCAATACTCGTCTGTATTGATTGAAACTCTCGTACGTGTTAATTCTTTTGATACTTGTCCGTATCTTTCTTCAATACTCATCCGTATTGATTCAAACACTCGCCAATGTTATTTTCTTTGATAGTCGTCCTTATCTTTCTTTAATACTCGACTGTACTGATTCAAAGACTCGTCCGTGTTGTTTTCTTTGATACTCGTCTGTATCTTTCTTCAATATTCGTCCGTATTGCATCAAATACTCGTCCGTGTTAATTCTTTTGATACTCATCCGTATCTTTTTTCAATACTCGTCCGTATTGATTCAAGCACCCATACGTGTTAATACACTCGTTACTCGTCCGAATCTTTCTTCAATACTCGTCTGTAATGAATCAAACTCTCGTACGTGTTAATTCTTTTGATACTTGTCCGTATCTTTCTTCAATACTCATCCGTATTGATTCAAACACTCGTCCGTGTTATTTTCTTTGATACTCATCCGTATCTTTCTTCAATACTCGTCCGTAATGATTCAAACACTCGTCTGTGTTATTTTCTTTGATAATCGTCCGTATCTTTCTTAAATACTCGTCCGTATTGATTCAAACACTCGTCCGTGATATTCACTTGATACTCGTCCGAATCTTCCTTCAATACTCGTCCGTATTGATTCAAGCACCCGTACGTGTTAATTCACTCGTTACTCGTCCGAATCTTTCTTCAATACTCGTCTGTAATGAATCAAACTCTCGTACGTGTTAATTCTTTTGATACTTGTCCGTATCTTTCTTCAATACTCATCCGTATTGATTCAAACACTCGTCCATGTTATTTTCTTTGATAGTCGTCCTTATCTTTCTTTAATACT
Source organism: Vicia villosa (assembly GCF_029867415.1). Taxonomy (NCBI): domain Eukaryota; kingdom Viridiplantae; phylum Streptophyta; class Magnoliopsida; order Fabales; family Fabaceae; genus Vicia; species Vicia villosa. The sequence goes on along the minus strand of NW_026706709.1, from coordinate 80,490 downwards.
CGACTGTACTGATTCAAAGACTCGTCCGTGTTGTTTTCTTTGATACTCGTCCGTATCTTTCTTTAATACTCGTCCGTAATGGATCAAATACTCGTCCGTGTTAATTCTTTTGATACTCGTCCGTATCTTTCTTCAATACTCGTCCGTATTGATTCAAACACTCGTCTGTGTTATTTTCTTTGATACTCGTCTGTATTTTTCTTAAATACTCGTCCATATTGATTCAAACACTCGTCCGTGATATTCACCTGATACTCGTCCGAATCTTCCTTCAATACTCGTCCGTATTGATTCAAGCACCCGTACGTGTTAATTCACTCGTTACTCGTCCGAATCTTTCTTCAATACTCGTCTGTATTGATTGAAACTCTCGTACGTGTTAATTCTTTTGATACTTGTCCGTATCTTTCTTCAATACTCATCCGTATTGATTCAAACACTCGTCCATGTTATTTTCTTTGATAGTCGTCCTTATCTTTCTTTAATACTCGACTGTACTGATTCAAAGACTCGTCCGTGTTGTTTTCTTTGATACTCGTCCGTATCTTTCTTTAATACTCGTCCGTAATGGATCAAATACTCGTCCGTGTTAATTCTTTTGATACTCGTCCGTATCTTTCTTCAATACTCGTCCGTATTGATTCAAACACTCGTCTGTGTTATTTTCTTTGATACTCGTCTGTATTTTTCTTAAATACTCGTCCATATTGATTCAAACACTCGTCCGTGATATTCACCTGATACTCGTCCGAATCTTCCTTCAATACTCGTCTGTATTGATTCAAGCACCCGTACGTGTTAATTCACTCGTTACTCGTCCGAATCTTTCTTCAATACTCGTCTGTAATGATTCAAACTCTCGTACGTGTTAATTCTTTTGATACTTGTCCGTATCTTTCTTCAATACTCATCCGTATTGATTCAAACACTCGTCCATGTTATATTCTTTGATACTCGTCCGTATCTTTCTTTAATACTCGACTGTACTGATTCAAAGACTCGTCCGTGTTGTTTTCTTTGATACTCGTCCGTATCTTTCTTCAATACTCGTCCGTATTGGATCAAATACTCGTCCGTGTTAATTCTTTTGATACTCGTCCGTATCTTTCTGCAATACTCGTCCGTATTGATTCAAACACTCGTTTGTGTTATTTTCTTTGATACTCGTCTGTATTTTTCTTAAATACTCGTCCGTATTGATTCAAACACTCGTCCGTGATATTCACTTGATACTCGTCCGAATCTTCCTTCAATACTCGTCCGTATTGATTCAAGCACCCGTACGTGTTAATTCACTCGTTACTCGTCCGAATCTTTCTTCAATACTCGTCTGTATTGATTGAAACTCTCGTACGTGTTAATTCTTTTGATACTTGTCCGTATCTTTCTTCAATACTCATCCGTATTGATTCAAACACTCGCCAATGTTATTTTCTTTGATAGTCGTCCTTATCTTTCTTTAATACTCGACTGTACTGATTCAAAGACTCGTCCGTGTTGTTTTCTTTGATACTCGTCTGTATCTTTCTTCAATATTCGTCCGTATTGCATCAAATACTCGTCCGTGTTAATTCTTTTGATACTCATCCGTATCTTTTTTCAATACTCGTCCGTATTGATTCAAGCACCCATACGTGTTAATACACTCGTTACTCGTCCGAATCTTTCTTCAATACTCGTCTGTAATGAATCAAACTCTCGTACGTGTTAATTCTTTTGATACTTGTCCGTATCTTTCTTCAATACTCATCCGTATTGATTCAAACACTCGTCCGTGTTATTTTCTTTGATACTCATCCGTATCTTTCTTCAATACTCGTCCGTAATGATTCAAACACTCGTCTGTGTTATTTTCTTTGATAATCGTCCGTATCTTTCTTAAATACTCGTCCGTATTGATTCAAACACTCGTCCGTGATATTCACTTGATACTCGTCTGAATCTTCCTTCAATACTCGTCCGTATTGATTCAAGCACCCGTACGTGTTAATTCACTCGTTACTCGTCCGAATCTTTCTTCAATACTCGTCTGTAATGATTCAAACTCTCGTACGTGTTAATTCTTTTGATACTTGTCCGTATCTTTCTTCAATACTCATCCGTATTGATTCAAACACTCGTCCATGTTATATTCTTTGATACTCGTCCGTATCTTTCTTTAATACTCGACTGTACTGATTCAAAGACTCGTCCGTGTTGTTTTCTTTGATACTCGTCCGTATCTTTCTTCAATACTCGTCCGTATTGGATCAAATACTCGTCCGTGTTAATTCTTTTGATACTCGTCCGTATCTTTCTGCAATACTCGTCCGTATTGATTCAAACACTCGTTTGTGTTATTTTCTTTGATACTCGTCTGTATTTTTCTTAAATACTCGTCCGTATTGATTCAAACACTCGTCCGTGATATTCACTTGATACTCGTCCGAATCTTCCTTCAATACTCGTCCGTATTGATTCAAGCACCCGTACGTGTTAATTCACTCGTTACTCGTCCGAATCTTTCTTCAATACTCGTCTGTATTGATTGAAACTCTCGTACGTGTTAATTCTTTTGATACTTGTCCGTATCTTTCTTCAATACTCATCCGTATTGATTCAAACACTCGCCAATGTTATTTTCTTTGATAGTCGTCCTTATCTTTCTTTAATACTCGACTGTACTGATTCAAAGACTCGTCCGTGTTGTTTTCTTTGATACTCGTCTGTATCTTTCTTCAATATTCGTCCGTATTGCATCAAATACTCGTCCGTGTTAATTCTTTTGATACTCATCCGTATCTTTTTTCAATACTCGTCCGTATTGATTCAAGCACCCATACGTGTTAATACACTCGTTACTCGTCCGAATCTTTCTTCAATACTCGTCTGTAATGAATCAAACTCTCGTACGTGTTAATTCTTTTGATACTTGTCCGTATCTTTCTTCAATACTCATCCGTATTGATTCAAACACTCGTCCGTGTTATTTTCTTTGATACTCATCCGTATCTTTCTTCAATACTCGTCCGTAATGATTCAAACACTCGTCTGTGTTATTTTCTTTGATAATCGTCCGTATCTTTCTTAAATACTCGTCCGTATTGATTCAAACACTCGTCCGTGATATTCACTTGATACTCGTCCGAATCTTCCTTCAATACTCGTCCGTATTGATTCAAGCACCCGTACGTGTTAATTCACTCGTTACTCGTCCGAATCTTTCTTCAATACTCGTCTGTAATGAATCAAACTCTCGTACGTGTTAATTCTTTTGATACTTGTCCGTATCTTTCTTCAATACTCATCCGTATTGATTCAAACACTCGTCCATGTTATTTTCTTTGATAGTCGTCCTTATCTTTCTTTAATACTCGACTGTACTGATTCAAAGACTCGTCCGTGTTGTTTTCTTTGATACTCGTCCGTATCTTTCTTTAATACTCGTCCGTAATGGATCAAATACTCGTCCGTGTTAATTCTTTTGATACTCGTCCGTATCTTTCTTCAATACTCGTCCGTATTGATTCAAACACTCGTCTGTGTTATTTTCTTTGATACTCGTCTGTATTTTTCTTAAATACTCGTCCATATTGATTCAAACACTCGTCCGTGATATTCACCTGATACTCGTCCGAATCTTCCTTCAATACTCGTCCGTATTGATTCAAGCACCCGTACGTGTTAATTCACTCGTTACTCGTCCGAATCTTTCTTCAATACTCGTCTGTATTGATTGAAACTCTCGTACGTGTTAATTCTTTTGATACTTGTCCGTATCTTTCTTCAATACTCATCCGTATTGATTCAAACACTCGTCCATGTTATTTTCTTTGATAGTCGTCCTTATCTTTCTTTAATACTCGACTGTACTGATTCAAAGACTCGTCCGTGTTGTTTTCTTTGATACTCGTCCGTATCTTTCTTTAATACTCGTCCGTAATGGATCAAATACTCGTCCGTGTTAATTCTTTTGATACTCGTCCGTATCTTTCTTCAATACTCGTCCGTATTGATTCAAACACTCGTCTGTGTTATTTTCTTTGATACTCGTCTGTATTTTTCTTAAATACTCGTCCATATTGATTCAAACACTCGTCCGTGATATTCACCTGATACTCGTCCGAATCTTCCTTCAATACTCGTCTGTATTGATTCAAGCACCCGTACGTGTTAATTCACTCGTTACTCGTCCGAATCTTTCTTCAATACTCGTCTGTAATGAATCAAACTCTCGTACGTGTTAATTCTTTTGATACTTGTCCGTATCTTTCTTCAATACTCATCCGTATTGATTCAAACACTCGTCCATGTTATTTTCTTTGATAGTCGTCCTTATCTTTCTTTAATACTCGACTGTACTGATTCACAGACTCGTCCGTGTTGTTTTCTTTGATACTCGTCCGTATCTTTCTTTGATACTCGACTGTACTGATTCAAAGACTCGTCCGTGTTGTTTTCTTTGATACTCGTCCGTATCTTTCTTCAATACTCGTCCGTATTGAATCAAATACTCGTCCGTGTTAATTCTTTTGATACTCGTCCGAATCTTTCTTCAATACTCGTCCGTATTGATTCAAACACTCGTCTGTGTTATTTTATTTGATACTCGTCTGTATTTTTCTTAAATACTCGTTCGTATTGATTCAAACACTCGTCCGTGATATTCACTTGATACTCGTCCAAATCTTCCTTCAATACTCGTCCGTATTGATTCAAGCACCCGTACGTGTTAATTCACTTGTTACTCGTCCGAATCTTTCTTCATTACTCGTCTGTAATGATTCAAACTCTCGTACGTGTTAATTCTTTTGATACTTGTCCGTATCTTTCTTCAATACTCGTCTATATTGATTCAAACACTCGTCCGTGTTATTTACTTTGATACTCGTCCATATATTTCTTCAATACTCGTCCGTAATGATTCAACACTATACGTGTTAATTCTTTTGATACTCGTCTGTATCTTTCTTTAATACTCGTCCGTATTGACTCAAACACTCGTCCGTGTTGTTTTCTTTGATACTCGTCCGTATCTTTTTTTAATACTCTCCTGTATTGATTCAAACACTCGCCCGTGTTGTTTTCTTTGATGCTCGTCCGTATCTTTCTTCAGTACTCGTCCGTATTGATTCAAACACTCGTCCGTGATATTCACTTGATACTCGTCCGAATCTTCCTTCAATACTCGTCCGTATTGATTCAAGCACCCGTACGTGTTAATTCACTCGTTACTCGTCCTTATCTTTCTTCAATACTCGTCGGTAATGATTCAATCACTCTTACGTGTTAATTCTTTTGATACTTGTCCGGATCTTTCTTCAATACTCATCCGTATTGATTCAAACACTCGTCCGTGTTATTTTCTTTGATACTCATCCGTATCTTTCTTCAATACTCGTCCGTAATGATTCAAACACTCGTCTGTGTTATTTTCTTTGATAATCGTCCGTATCTTTCTTAAATACTCGTCCGTATTGATTCAAACACTCGTCCGTGATATTCACTTGATACTCGTCCGAATCTTCCTTCAATACTCGTCCGTATTGATTCAAGCACCCGTACGTGTTAATTCACTCGTTACTCGTCCGAATCTTTCTTCAATACTCGTCTGTAATGAATCAAACTCTCGTACGTGTTAATTCTTTTGATACTTGTCCGTATCTTTCTTCAATACTCATCCGTATTGATTCAAACACTCGTCCATGTTATTTTCTTTGATAGTCGTCCTTATCTTTCTTTAATACTCGACTGTACTGATTCAAAGACTCGTCCGTGTTGTTTTCTTTGATACTCGTCCGTATCTTTCTTTAATACTCGTCCGTAATGGATCAAATACTCGTCCGTGTTAATTCTTTTGATACTCGTCCGTATCTTTCTTCAATACTCGTCCGTATTGATTCAAACACTCGTCTGTGTTATTTTCTTTGATACTCGTCTGTATTTTTCTTAAATACTCGTCCATATTGATTCAAACACTCGTCCGTGATATTCACCTGATACTCGTCCGAATCTTCCTTCAATACTCGTCCGTATTGATTCAAGCACCCGTACGTGTTAATTCACTCGTTACTCGTCCGAATCTTTCTTCAATACTCGTCTGTAATGATTCAAACTCTCGTACGTGTTAATTCTTTTGATACTTGTCCGTATCTTTCTTCAATACTCATCCGTATTGATTCAAACACTCGTCCATGTTATTTTCTTTGATAGTCGTCCTTATCTTTCTTTAATACTCGACTGTACTGATTCAAAGACTCGTCCGTGTTGTTTTCTTTGATACTCGTCCGTATCTTTCTTTAATACTCGTCCGTAATGGATCAAATACTCGTCCGTGTTAATTCTTTTGATACTCGTCCGTATCTTTCTTCAATACTCGTCCGTATTGATTCAAACACTCGTCTGTGTTATTTTCTTTGATACTCGTCTGTATTTTTCTTAAATACTCGTCCATATTGATTCAAACACTCGTCCGTGATATTCACCTGATACTCGTCCGAATCTTCCTTCAATACTCGTCCGTATTGATTCAAGCACCCGTACGTGTTAATTCACTTGTTACTCGTCCGAATCTTTCTTCATTACTCGTCTGTAATGATTCAAACTCTCGTACGTGTTAATTCTTTTGATACTTGTCCGTATCTTTCTTCAATACTCGTCTATATTGATTCAAACACTCGTCCGTGTTATTTACTTTGATACTCGTCCATATATTTCTTCAATACTCGTCCGTAATGATTCAACACTATACGTGTTAATTCTTTTGATACTCGTCTGTATCTTTCTTTAATACTCGTCCGTATTGACTCAAACACTCGTCCGTGTTGTTTTCTTTGATACTCGTCCGTATCTTTTTTTAATACTCTCCTGTATTGATTCAAACACTCGCCCGTGTTGTTTTCTTTGATGCTCGTCCGTATCTTTCTTCAGTACTCGTCCGTATTGATTCAAACACTCGTCCGTGATATTCACTTGATACTCGTCCGAATCTTCCTTCAATACTCGTCCGTATTGATTCAAGCACCCGTACGTGTTAATTCACTCGTTACTCGTCCTTATCTTTCTTCAATACTCGTCGGTAATGATTCAATCACTCTTACGTGTTAATTCTTTTGATACTTGTCCGGATCTTTCTTCAATACTCATCCGTATTGATTCAAACACTCGTCCGTGTTATTTTCTTTGATACTCATCTGTATCTTTCTTCAATACTCGTCCGTAATGATTCAAACACTCGTCTGTGTTATTTTCTTTGATAATCGTCCGTATCTTTCTTAAATACTCGTCCGTATTGATTCAAACACTCGTCCGTGATATTCACTTGATACTCGTCCGAATCTTCCTTCAATACTCGTCCGTATTGATTCAAGCACCCGTACGTGTTAATTCACTCGTTACTCGTCCGAATCTTTCTTCAATACTCATCTGTAATGAATCAAACTCTCGTACGTGTTAATTCTTTTGATACTTGTCCGTATCTTTCTTCAATACTCATCCGTATTGATTCAAACACTCGTCCATGTTATTTTCTTTGATAGTCGTCCTTATCTTTCTTTAATACTCGACTGTACTAATTCAAAGACTCGTCCGTGTTGTTTTCTTTGATACTCGTCCGTATCTTTCTTTAATACTCGTCCGTAATGGATCAAATACTCGTCCGTGTTAATTCTTTTGATACTCGTCCGTATCTTTCTTCAATACTCGTCCGTATTGATTCAAACACTCGTCTGTGTTATTTTCTTTGATACTCGTCTGTATTTTTCTTAAATACTCGTCCATATTGATTCAAACACTCGTCCGTGATATTCACCTGATACTCGTCCGAATCTTCCTTCAATACTCGTCCGTATTGATTCAAGCACCCGTACGTGTTAATTCACTCGTTACTCGTCCGAATCTTTCTTCAATACTCGTCTGTAATGATTCAAACTCTCGTACGTGTTAATTCTTTTGATACTTGTCCGTTGTAACACCCCTCTAAATAACCCGCGGCAATTAAACAAATTTATTTAAATCAGAGTAACATGTAGAGAGGTATCACACTTCATAAATAACAAAAGCACACGTCACATAAGTCATGCATCATTGGAACACCTGAAAATCATAACTCATTATCCAAACCATGTTCTACGCAGCGGAAAAATACATCATCAAGTCTACATTATTACTAAATGTATCAGACTTCAACCAAAACAGATAAATATAGAGTTACAATCAAACTACAAACAAACGTTCCCAGTGTTACAACTACCAGAGCATGACACCTGACGCTAACTAAAAACACTGACTCATGAGCTAATCCTCATCGAGTCAATCAGCCGCTATCCTCAATCTGAAAATGACAACATGTAAGGGTGAGTCTCGTCATAATTAACAAATGTTATAAGGTTATAAAGCAATAACACGTCACAGTTGCATCATTCACCCAATTGTTTCATAAACAGACAATCAAAACAAAACAAATAACAACCAACACATCATCAGCATTTACAACACTGGAATACCTCCAAATCATGTCATAAATCATGCATATGAATGAACTGACACTATGCATGTGGTACCAACGTCATCCAATGGGAATAACCCATAACCGATCTATCATCATCCAGATACGGCCCTGCCAGCACAGATTCCACACAATGGGAATCATGCCCTTCACTGATCCAACACATCCCTTATGGATACAGTATCAACAATGCACGTGAATGAATGCAACATATATAACATACTTATATCATTATCAACATCATCCTCAATCATCATCATCATCATTCAAGTATGTTCATATATATTAACATCATTCAACCACAATTCTATCATCATCATGTCGAAACACGTACATATTTGCTACAATCATCGTCATCATAAAGAAATAGCAACATATAATATCATCATTCTAAAACCAGTCAAATCATCATCACATAGATCGTTTAATAAAGTTCATTTAGCCCAAAACGGCGCATCAAATGAACCAACGGTTAGAAAGTTACGCCTCTTTGAACTTTCTTAAAATATCACAAAACATCAACAGCACGCGGCGCCATCAAACATTCGCGGCGCGGTACGAATCGAAACAACGCCTTCGCGGCGCGTACACATGTTCGCGGCGCGGAACGATTTGGAACAACGCCTTCGCGGCGCGGTCACCCGTTCGCGGCGCGTACTGAACGCAACAAAACTTCCTGACCTTTTGCCTTCAGGTTCGCGGCGCCTCCCCTCTGTACGCGGCGCGAACCGCGATTCTGGAAACCCCAATCTGCAGAAAAACAGCATTCCATGTATCCCAAACACCCCAACACATACCAGTGCGAACATGGAGAATTATAATGCACAAACAACACAATTTACGTCTCATAATGCACCAAATATTCATCAATTGAGATTATAACAACGCATACATCATAGATTCAAAACACAGGGTCAAATATCACACAATTGACACAATCCCTAAACCTATTATATGACTCAATTGATCCGAATTCTACATCTATTCAGCATTATCAACCCCTAACCCGATAATAGATGGTAATCAAAACAAGTCCCCCCTTACCTTAGATAATTCTGGATTCTTGGTCTCTCCCTCTATCGTTCTCCTTCGCGTTCCTCGTTCTTCAGACTTCTTTCTTTCACGCTCTTTCTTGGTTCCCAAATCCAATGTTTATGAAATAATAAAATTAGAAAAAGGTTTTACAGAATCACCCCCCCTTCTTCCACTATTTCCACATATGGCCCAAAAGCCAAAACCTCATTTATTTATTATTTCCACAATTTCTTTAATAATTCTAATTATTAATTCAATAATAAAATTAAATTAATATTAAAATTATACGGGCGTTACAACCCTCCCCCACTAAAAGAGTTTTCGTCCTCGAAAACATACCTCAAGCAAAGAGTTCCGGATAGGAATCTTTCATCTGGCTCTCTAGCTCCCAGGTAACATTTCCTTCAGCTGGTCCTCCCCAAGCTACTCTGACTAAAGCTATTTCCTTGCCACGCAATTGCTTCAGGACGGAGTATTTCTCTTCCACCTGTATTTTGTCTCATCAAATACAGTGCAAAACAATGATTATATATGTATTTGGTAATTTTTGAAGCATGTGACACTGCCTCACTTACTTCATCCAATTTCCCCATGTCTTGCAACATCAAATTAATACAATGTGCTGCGCAAGGAGACCAAACAACTTAGGAAACTCCTTTTCCAACAACTTTCCAACAGCAACATAATTTGCAGCATTATCTGTAACAATTTGAACAACATTTTCCGGTTGAAGTTTATCATTTAATTTTACCAGGCAATACTTCATCTCGATTTTCTACTGCCGTTGTCCTTCCAAAACTACCTTCACAATTTTTGAATGAAGTCATCTCAGCAGTTACTTTAGATCGCAAGTCCTTACTGTCATAAGCATACTTTTCAATGACATCCAAAATGCCTTGGGTGGTGGACTAGTTTTTTTCATATTACGAACCAAATCTATAAGATGGATTTAACCAATAACCAGCAGCATGGAGATTTTTCCGAAGTTGTGCATCCCAACGGTTATCCAAGATCTTCAAATAAGGCTCTACTTTCAACTTATTTCTTCTAAACCTTCTCAGTCTCGTCTCTTACTTTATACATAGCTCGATAAAGATATCCCATCGCCGGCTTATCTTCCCTATCAACAATACGCAGCATACGTACAAGAGGTTCTGTAATTTTCCCTATGTCAGCACATTTAAACCAAAAGCTTGAGTCTAAGACTTGTTCCATAAATTGCTTTACCTTGACATCTTTGGAATACGTTGTGGTTGTCCACTCTTTGGTTGTTACCATGGCTCTTAGTGCATCTTTATAAGACAAAATACTTTGCAATGCAATGAAATTAGTAGCAAAGCGGGTTGGAGCAGGACGGAATATTTCTTTTCCACCTGTACTTTGTCTCATCAAATACAATGCAAAACAATGATTATATATGTATTTGGTAATTTTTGAAGCATGTGACACTGCCTCACTTACTTCATCCAATTTCCTCATGTCTTGCAACATCAAATTAATAGAATGTGCTGCGCAAGGAGACCATAACAACTTAGGAAACTCCTTTTCCAACAACTTTCCAACAGCAACATAATTTGCAGCATCATCTGTAACAATTTGAACAACATTTTTCAGTTAAAGTTTATCATTTAATTTTACCTGGCAATACTTCATCTTGGTTTTCTACTGCCGTTGTCCTTCCAAAACTACCTTCACAATTTTTGAATGAAGTCATCTCAGCAGTTACTTTAGATCGCAAGTCCTTACTATCATAAGCATACTTTTCAACGACATCCAAAAGGCCTTGGGTGGTGGATTAGTTTTTTTCATATTTCGAACCAAATCTATAAGATGGATTTAACCAATAACCAGCAGCATGGAGATTTTTCCGAAGTTGTGCATCCCAAAGGTTATCCAAGATCTTCAAATAAGGCTCTACTTTCAACTTATTTCTTCTAAACCCCTTCTCAATCTCCTCTCTTGCTTTATACATAGCTCGATAGAGATATCCCATAGCCGGCTTATCTTCACTATCAACCATACGCAACACACGTACAAGAGGTTCTGTAATTTTCACTATGTCAGCACATTTAAACCAAAAGCTTGAGTCTAAGACTTGTTCCATAAATTGCTTTGCCTTGACATCTTTGGAATACGTTGAGGTTGTCCACTCTTTGGTTGTTACCATGGCTCTTAGTGCATCTTTATAAGACAGAATACTTTGCAATGCAATGAAATTAGTAGCAAAGCGGGTTGGAGCAGGACGGAGTATTTCTCTTCCACCTGTATTTTGTCTCATCAAATACAATGCAAAACAATGATTATATATGTATTTGGTAATTTTTAAAGCATGTGACACTGCCTCACTTACTTCATCCAATTTCCCCATGTCTTGCAACATCAAATTAATACAATGTGCTGCGCAAGGAGACCAAACAACTTAGGAAACTCCTTTTCCAACAACTTTCCAACAGCAACATAATTTGCAGCATTATCTGTAACAATTTGAACAACATTTTCCGGTTGAAGTTTATCATTTAATTTTACCAGGCAATACTTCATCTCGATTTTCTACTGCCGCTGTCCTTCCAAAACTACCTTCACAATTTTTGAATGAAGTCATCTCAGCAGTTACATTAGATCGCAAGTCCTTACTGTCATAAGCATACTTTTCAATGACATCCAAAAGGCCCGCGGTGGTGGACTAGTTTTTTTCATATTACGAACCAAATCTATAAGATGGATTTAACCAATAACCAGCAGCATGGAGATTTTTCCGAAGTTGTGCATCCCAACGGTTATCCAAGATCTTCAAATAAGGCTCTACTTTCAACTTATTTCTTCTAAACCCCTTCTCAATCTCCTCTCCTGCTTTATACATAGCTCGATAGAGATATCCCATAGCCGGCTTATCTTCACTATCAACAATACGCAACACACGTACAAGAGGTTCTGTAATTTTCACTATGTCAGCACATTTAAACCAAAAGCTTGAGTCTAAGACTTGTTCCATAAATTGCTTTGCGTTGACATATTTGGAATACGTTGTGGTTGTCCACTCTTTGGTTGTTACCATGCCTCTAAGTGCATCTTTATAAGACAGAATACTTTGTAATGCAATGAAATTAGTAGCAAAGCGGGTTGGAGCAGGACAGAGTATTTCTCTTCCACCTGTATTTTGTCTCATCAAATACAATGCAAAACAATGATTATATATGTATTTGGTAATTTTTGAAGCATGTGACACTGCCTCACTTACTTCATCCAATTTCTCAATGTCTTGCAACATCAAATTAATACAATATGCTGCACAAGGAGACCAAAACAACTTAGGAAACTCCTTTTCCAACAACTTTCCAACAACAACATAATTTGCAGCATTATCTGTAACAATTTGAACAACATTTTCCGGTTAAAGTTTATCATTTAATTTTACCCGGCAATACTTCATCTTGGTTTTCTACTGTCGTTGTCCTTCCAAAACTACCTTCACAATTTTTGAATGAAGTCATCTCAGCAGTTACTTTAGATCGCAAGTCCTTACTATCATAAGCATACTTTTCAACGACATCCAAATGGCCTTGGGTGGTGGATTAGTTTTTTTCATATTACGAACCAAATCTATAAGATGGATTTAACCAATAACCAGCAGCATGGAGATTTTTCCGAAGTTGTGCATCCCAACGGTGATCCAAGATCTTCAAATAAGGCTGTGGACCTCCGTTTTTTTTCGGGCCATACCTCTGAGCTGTAGAGATACGTGAACTGACTCTTTTTTATCGCTTATGCTTTCGCATTTTTGAAAATTCACAGAGTCGCCACCGACCTTTTATTTTATCCAATTAAGGAAAGGTTTATAAAAGAAACAGAAAAAAGACCTTTAAGAAATTCTGGGTAAGGGGGTAGGTTATACAAAGGGAAGGTGTTAGCACCCTTTGTATCCATGGTTATCCATGGGCTCTTAAGTTTGCTTAGCTCACTTGTTTCTCGATTACTTTTCAATTGCTTTAGAATGCTCATATGTGGTTTCAAATACCTTTGTAAATTGAATTTTGTAATGATACTTGTGTGGATGTATACAAAATGTTTGTTTATCTTTCGAAAGATGTTTTGAAAAGAACGTTAACTTTGTAATGATCTGTGTTTGGATGTATACAAAATATTGTCTTTTTGGAAAGTTTTGTTTTGAAAAACAACAGTGTATGAGAATTTTGTTTGTTTTGATTTGAGCAAGCAAACTAGGAGGTCTACCCTGAGTTGTAAGGTCTTTATCCTTATTTCCTTTAAAAATCTATCCTTTCACCGGATACAAACAAAAGGTTCGATTTTGTACTCGAAACAGTAGAATTTTGACTTTGATTTTGAAAAGAATGAGAAGGGATTACCTTAAAAGGTGCAAGTGTGATTGTGTTTGGATTCAGATATTTTATCTTTGAAGTTAGTGATCTAACGGTTCAATTTTATCTTTGACATACACGCAGTTTATATTTGCTGGAAATTAAAATGCGGAAATGTAAAGTGCGGAAAGTAAATCTACGCTATTACATCGATTGTGCAGGAAATGTAAACTAGCCTATTTACATGAATTTGACATCCTATACATTTATCTAGGAATTTAAATTGCAAGAAAAATAAAAGGCATGTTTTTGGATTTTTTTATGATTGATTTTAATTATAATTAATGCATGATTAATTAAATTAAAATGAAGAAAAAAGATGAAAATAGATTTAAACCTAGGAATTAAGTTTAAAATATGTACAAAATATTTGTCAATTAATTTTAAAACGAAACTAATTTTTTTGGAATTTTTGAAATTGATTTGAAATTGATTAAGCTAATTAATACATAATTATACAAATAATTATACAAATAATTAAAACTCAAAGAGAAAATTATTCAAAATATGTACAAAATTAGTTTATAATATATAAACAATATTTTATATAAAGAACAATTTTTTTTATGATTTTTTGATTGGTTAGAATAATTAAAAAGCAAATGTATAAATATATACTAATTAATTATGCAAAATATTGAAATTTTGAAGAAAAATAAAATATTTTTATTTCAGAAAATAATATATTATTTTAGAAGTCTAAAAATATTTTTTGTGTATTTTTTGGATTTTTAAAACTATTTTTAATTAATTTTGCAAAGAAAATTAAAATAAAATAGAAAATAAAAGGATACTAATCAGATGTGGTTGATTGGAGAGTCCATGGTATAGACTGGCGTGTCAGGTGCGTTGGATGAGCTGGAAAGTGAATCTGAAGGCTCAGATATTGAGACACATGGCCATCAATACACCTGCAAAGCACTGGATTAGTGGAAAATTCAAAAGAACGCGCGCGCTGGCTGTCCAATGAGGTAGGGACACCTCATCATCTTCAACCTCTCGCTAGGACCTTTTACAACGCTTTTATGAAAAGAGCGCTGTAATTGATGAGCTTCAGACCTGCAAAATAACGAATAGGGGTAAACCTAAAAATAAATTTGGCGCGACCTATCCATTCAACTCGTCTGATCCATACGAACTCAATGGTACCACTTAGATCCTCTAATTTTGCCTATTTCAGAAAGCCCTAATTTTGAGATTATGAACCCTAGAATGGTAACTTCGTGTGTAAGCGTCTAAAACTCAATTAAAGTTCCAGAAATGATCTACACACCACACCAAGTTCAAATATATGTCTACATCGTGCTAGATATGCTCGTGTTATGAGATACAAGTCAGTTTTAGTTTGAGCAAATCGTGACCTGTGTAGCTCGATTCAGTGAGGTTTAAGACTTGCAATTGATTGGAATAGTTTCAGTGAAGCTCAGAGATGATGTTTGAATGCTTAGTTTGTATTGAAATTGACTGAAATTAAAAATTCGAATTTGAAATTTCTTTGAAAAGTTTAAGTGGTTACAAGCATGGTACAAGCATAAGAATGGCTCTGATTTCTGTCTCTTTTGATTGTGAAGTGTTATAGCCTTTATATAGACTATGTTGTGCTTAGAATTGAAGCCAAGAAGCATCTAGTTGCCTTTGTGGAATTCTTGATTTTTTTATATTAAAAACCTTTGAATTATTGACCAAGTCTTCTTCTCTTCAATGCTCTTGCCTTGCTCTTCAATTCTCTGCAGAAAATCAGAGATTCCTTGGGTGAGTCATGCTTGGATTGTAAGCTACCCATTATCCATTCATTTTTATTTTAATTTAATCTTAAAATAAGATAAAATTAAGCAAAAAATGGATAAAAAAAGGTGTGGGCCTTGTCTTGGTCGTGGGAGGCCCATAATATTATGGAAATGATGTTTGAACCATGAAAACTTGGCCCCATTTGGAAAAAATACATTTTTGAGCAATGTTGATTTCATGCATTTTCCCAAAATTTAGCCAACTTCAACAAGGTGTAAATCCCTCAATTTTTGTCATATGAAGGAGATCTTGCACTTTTTGGAAACCTCAAAGAGTCCTCTAATCAATGCCTTTGGTCTCATGTCAAAATGATTTTTGATGCTCCTTGTGTGTCCTTTTGAAAAAAGTGTCTTTTTGTTGAATTTGAAAATGACCTGTAATGTCTTTGGTCATATTTTTCAAATGGTGAATGCAATGACCATGGGATCAATTGCATTTGAAGGATAATTGAATTTCCTTCAAAATGAGCTTTGGTTTAAAATTTTTGGATGAAGGATGAGAGAGTTATGATCAGTTAAAGTTGAGTTGACTTTTCAGGCAAAAACCCTAATTTTGAATCTTAGGGTTTTGTTGATTTTTGATCTTTCCTTGATGAATTATGATCATCCAATGATCAAATGATGAATCCTTTGACAAAATATGGACTTTGACAAAAAATTTCATTTTTGACTGTGTGTTGACTTTTTTGGTCAAACGGGTCGTCTGTTGACTGTTTGAGCTGCTGACGGTGCGTCTGAGTGAATTGAAGTTTGAAAATTTGTATGATGGTACTTTGAGATATATGGATGTGCATGAAATCCATTTGAGGTCTCAAAAGCTTGTTTCTCCTGTAAAAACAAGAAAACCCTAGTCAGGGACTGTTTGTGTAGGAGACAGTTAAGCGTACCTGATTTTTGTGCAGTGTTGAGTCTCTGCTAATCGCGTGATATTCAGAAGACTTCTAGAACAAAAATCTTGGAATTTTGAATTGTGAAAGATTGATTTGATTGATGGTACAAAACACTGAGAATTGTACTGCCAGCAGTTTGGCTGTCAACTGACCGTTCAGGTATTGACGTAGCAGTTAGAGTGAAAAATCAACAGTCAAAGTTAATTTTCTTTTTTGTTGTTTTTGTTTTTTTTTTATGTGAAAAATGAAAGTTTATTTACATGACTTGTTAGGGAAAAAAACATAGACATAATGAATAACTAATATTTACTGTTACCAGTACAGTCTGAGTTTCCTGATTCTGCGCCTGCAAAAAAGATTTAACTCTGTACCAATTGTGTCAGTACTATTTATCTGTAAATAAATAAATAGCATGTGTGAAGTAATAAACAGTATTTGGCGTTTGCGTAAGAATAAATTCAACTGCAAGCCAAATTATTGTATAAGAAAAATTCTAAAAACTAAGTATTTCATATGTCAGGATATTTGTTGAAATAAAAATCCATGATTATATGAGACTCTTAATTTTTAGATTGGAGTTTTCTTGAAAAAAGATGCGGGCAAATTTTGGGGTATAACAGTTGCCCCTATTCAATCTTCTTAAACCTGAAGAGATTGTCTGAAATCTGAAGGTAGAAGATGATTGAATATTTAGATGCCCTGAAAATTTGCACTTACCTTGATCAGAAGAGATGTTGGAAGTTGCATTTGAATGTCGTCTGCGAAATGTTGTTGGCAGATTGAAACATTACCTGAGATGGGCTTTCAGATGCCACCTGGTAAATGTGTTGATGGTTTGTTCATCAGGATGAATCCATTGATTATATCTTGATGAAGGATTTGAAAGTCTTTGTGTTGACTGTTTCGGAACCGTCCAAGGTTACCGCTTTAAGTCTTGGAGGATGATTGCTACGGAACTTGTCCAAAGTTTTTCCGCTTTAGATTTTGATCATTGTGGAACCGTCTGAGGTATCAGCTTTAGATCTTTGATGTTAGATCGTTCTTGAACCGTTTGAGGTATCAACTTTAGATCTGTGATGCTAGATCGTTCTAGAACCGTCTGAGGTATCGACTTTAGATCTGCAATGTTAGATCGTTCTTGAACCATCTGAGGTATCAACTTTAGATCTGTGATGCTAGATCGTTCTGGAACCGTCTGAGGTATCGACTTTGATCTGTGATGCTAGATCGTTCTGGAACCGTCTGAGGTATCGACTTTGATCTGCAATGTCTGTTTTTGAGTTGGTAAGTGATCAGAATGAATCTTCGGCTTGATTATATCTGAGAGAACTGTTCATGGAATTCAGGTGAACACTGCATGTGATTGAGAACATCTTTGTTGAAGATATCCGTCTACCTGAAAAATCAAGTTAGTGATATACAATGTTTATGATGCATGTAAATGTGAGATATTCCCGGAGAAATATGCATGTGATGTTGTGTATGAATATGCGCATGATGCATGATGTATGATGTATGATGTATGATGTATGATGTATGATGTATGATGTATGATGTATGATGTATGATGTATGATGTAGGACGTATGATGTATGAATGTGATGTCAAGCTTTTATTTGGGAAAATAAATTTCCGTCAGTCATCTGAATATGACTATATTGTGATTGTTGATGATCTTTTGTCTTGTTTGAGTATCCTCGGCTGGGGAAATTCTTTGAGAACCACGGTACTCTGTTGAAGGATCTTTGACTATCACTTGGGAATGAAAGGTAGCTGGAAGTTCTGATGCCCTTTCAAATGGGAATGAGGGAGATGTATAATCCTTCGATGCACTATCTGACCAAGTCCGGGTGCGGGGATCACACCTTCTGAAGATAGTAATCTGGAACAACCCTGCTGGGGTATAAGACTTCTTTTGAAGAGAAAATGGGGATTTTCTTCTGATGGAATGATGTCCAGATAATTGGGACATTTCCTGAATGCTATTCCTGTTTTTCCTGGTAAACATCAATCATATTCAAATGCACATGTTCATTCAAAATTATCATTGGGACGTTTACGTATTCAAAACAGAAAAAGTGAAAATAGTGATTTTTGAGCCTAAGCTGCATTGATTTTTGAAAAAGAGCCATGATAGGTTGATTAGCACAGGGAGACAACAATCCTAGAAGTAGGAAACTGTCATAAAGTTTTGGAAAATATTTATAAAGATAAATAGCTATGTGAAAACAATCCAGTCAAGTTTCAACTCTGCTATTGCCAATCTGTCTTTGAGCATCTCATCCCTCACTTGTTGGAAGAAAGTGATTGGACTGATCGGTGTCTTTGAGGTGTTGAATCTTGATGGTGAGTAGGCAGTTGAACGGAACATAGTTGTATGCTTCATTCCCTAACTTTTGCCTAGGCTGCCCTTTCAGGTTTTCAGCCTACCGGGATAGTATTCGTTTAGTCTCTAATTTTTGCCTGGACCGCCCTTTCGGGTTTTCAATCCACCGAGACGCTCATTTTTTGCCTAAGTTGCCCTTTCAGGTTTTCAACTTAGCGAGCTGTTTTTTCTTTTTAAGCGAAGTACTTTTTGACTATGTCAGCATTCACAGGGTGTGGGAAATCCTCGCCATCCATGGTGGTAAGCAACATGGCTCCGCCGGAGAATATTTTCTTGATTATGAATGGTCACTCGTAGGTGGGAGTCCATTTGCCTCTGGGATCACCTTGTGGTAAGATGATACGTTTGACAACCAAGCCACCAGTTTGGTATGCTTGACTTTTGACTTTTTTGTTGAAGGCTTTGATCATACGCTTTTGGTATAGCTGACCATGACAAATAGCTGCGAGCCTTTTCTCATCAATCAAGTTTATCTGGTCCAACCGTGTTTGAATCCAATCGTCTTCGTCTAGATTGGCTTCTTTCATAATCCTTAGGGAAGGAATCTGAATTTCAATTGGAAGAACTGCCTCCATACCATAGACTAAGGAGAATGGAGTGGCCCCTGTTGAA
This sequence comes from Vicia villosa, assembly GCF_029867415.1. Lineage (NCBI taxonomy): Eukaryota > Viridiplantae > Streptophyta > Magnoliopsida > Fabales > Fabaceae > Vicia > Vicia villosa. The sequence goes on along the minus strand of NW_026706709.1, from coordinate 60,919 downwards.
GTACGCGCAGATGTGCGATAACCATGAAGAGCAAAAGGTAACATCTCATGCCAGTCTTTGTAGGTTACTGTCATTTTTTGTATGATTTTCTTGATGTTCTTGTTGGCAGCTTCCACCGCGCCGTTCATCTTTGGTCGATATGGAGAAGAATTATGATGTTTGATCTTGAACTGTGTGCAAAGTTCAGTAATCATTCTGTTGTTTAGATTTGTGCCATTGTCCGTGATAATCCGTTCAGGGATGCCGTACCGACAAATGAGATTGTATTTGATGAACCGGGCCACCACATTTTTGGTGACAGAAGCAAATGAAGCTGCTTCTACCCACTTTGTGAAGTAGTCAATAGCGACCAGGATAAAGCGATGTCCGTTGGAGGCAGTAGGTTTGATTTCTCCAATCATATCAATACCCCACATTGCAAAAGGCCAAGGAGCCGTCAGGACGCTTAATGGAACTGGAGGTACATGTACTTTGTCAGCGTATATCTGGCATTTGTGACATGTTCGGGAGTGATGATGGCAGTCTGTTTCCATGGTAGACCAGTAATAACCTGCTCTCAAGATCTTTTTAGCCATTGTATGTCCACTGGAATGAGTACCGAAGGCACCATTGTGTATTTCTTCCATGATCTGTTCTGTTTCCTTCTTGTTTACACAGCGAAGTAAAGTCGAATCATGGTTGCGTTTGTATAGGGTTCCATTGCTTAGAAAGAATTTGGCAGCAAATCTCCTTAGAAACTTTCTGTCGTTAATGGATGCCCCTTCAGGGTACTCCTGAGCTTCGAGATATCTTTTTACTTCATGGAACCATGGTTTTTCTTCTGTTCCCTCGGTATTGATCTCATTGCAATAGGATGGTTCATCTTGCCTGTAAATGGTGATCATAGGCGCCTCGTTGTCCCACCTGACTTTGAACATGGATGACATGGTAGCTAAAGCATCAGCTAGTTGATTTTCCTCGCGTGGGATGTGTTCGAAAGTGATTTCTTCGAAGTAAGGAATCAAACTCAGCACATATTCTTTGTAAGGAATTAGATCCGGGTGCTTCGTGTCCCATTCCCCTTTGACTTGGTAGATTACCAAGGCCGAGTCTCCGTAGACTTCCAGGAATTTGATTCTTAGATCGATTGCAGCTTTAAGACCCAGAATACATGCTTCGTATTCGGCTATATTGTTAGTGCAATTGAAGCATAATCTGGCAGTGAATGGTGTATAACCTCCTGCAGGGGAAATGATCACAGCTCCGATGCCATTGCCAAGTGCATTAGAAGCTCCGTCAAAAACCATAGTCCACCGGGATCCAGGCTCGGGTCCTTCTTCTGGTCCTGGTTGTTTGTAGTCATTGACTAGCATAATGTCTTCGTCTGGGAAGTCAAAGTTCAATGCTTGATAATCATCCACTGCTTGATGAGCCAGATGATCAGCTACCACACTTCCTTTGATTGCTTTTTGTGAAGTGTATTGAATGTCATATTCTGTTAAGATCATTGGCCATCTCGCTATTCTTCCAGAGAGAGCAGGTTTTTCGAACACGTATTTGATGGGATCCATCTTGGAGATTAGGAAAGTGGTGTGATTTAGCATGTACTGTCTTAGTCGGCGAGCCGCCCAAGCTAAGGCACAACAAGTTTTTTCGAGTAGTGAGTATCTTGTTTCACAATCGGTAAACTTTTTGCTAAGATAGTAGATTGCGTGCTCCTTTCAGCCGGATTCGTCATGTTGTCCTAGTACACACCCCATTGAGTCTTCTAACACAGTTAGGTACATTATCAGAGGTCTGCCTTCCACAGGTGGCAACAAGATCGGAGGTTTTTGGAGATATTCTTTGATTTTGTCAAAGGCTAACTGGCATTTGTCATTCCACCTTTCCACTTGATCTTTCTTCAACAGTTTGAAGATCGGCACACAAGTAGTAGTCATGTGGGCGATAAATCGGGCGATGTAATTTAGACGTCCCAAGAATCCTCTGACTTGTTTCTCGGTACGAGGTATAGGCATTTCTTGAATGGCTTTAACCTTGGCGGGATCAACCTCAATACCTTTGCTGCTGACGATGAAACCTAAGAGTTTGCCGGATCTTACTCCAAAGGTACACTTATTTGGGTTTAGTCGCAACTTGTATTTTTTGAGTCTGTCAAACAACTTGTGTAAATGACCCAGATGTTCTTCCTCGGTGTTGGATTTTGCAATCATGTCATCAACATACACCTCTATTTCTTGATGAATCATATCATGAAATAGCGCTACCATTGCACGTTGATAGGTTGCTCCTGCGTTTTTCAGACCAAAGGGCATTACTTTGTAACAAAAGGTTCCCCAGGGTGTTGTGAAGGTTGTTTTTTCCATGTCTTCAGGTGCCATCTTGATTTGATTGTACCCTGAGAATCCGTCCATAAAGGAGAATACCTTGCATTGTGCGGTATTGTCAACCAGTACATCGATGTGTGGTAAAGGGAAATCATCTTTGGGGCTTGCCCGGTTCAGATCTCTGTAGTCCACGCACATTCTGACTTTCCCGTCTTTTTTAGGTACAGGCACGATGTTAGCTATCCAAGGAGGATAACTTACAACTTCTAGGAATCCGGCATTGAACTGTTTTTCAACCTCGTCTTTGATCTTTTTTGACATGTCAGGCCTACTCCTTCGTAGTTTCTGTTTGACTGGAATGCTACCTTCTTTGATTGGCAGGCGATGAACTACAATGTCCGTGTCAAGGCCTGGCATATCTTCATAGGACCAGGCGAATATCTCGACGTAGTCTCGCAGCATTTGAATCAGTCTTTGCTTGATGCTGTGTTCTAAATCAGCCCCTATTTTGACTTCTTTCTTTTCTTCGTCGCTGCCCAAGTTGATGACCTCAATTGGCTCCTCGTGAGGCTGTATGGCCTTGTCTTCTTGTTCTAGCAGCCTTGCAATTTCTCTTGGCACTTCACAATCTTCCTCACTTTCGTCCTCAGTTTGGTAGATCGGACTTTCAAAGTCATGACGGGCAATAGCAGAATCGTTGTTGACTGGATCCAGAGTGTATGTGAATCTGCATGTTAGTTATGTGAGTGTGTGTGAAGAAAAACATAGCTATTTGAAAGCGAAGAAAGAAAGAAAAAGGATCACAAAATTTTAAATATGCAAGCGTCCCATGATTTTATTGAATGCACATGATCATGATATGATAAGCCCTTATAGAAGGACCAGTGTGCTAAGGAACACGGCTTTCAAGCTCATGGTTCGATTGTTCAGGAACCATTTTTATCTTTGCACAATATACACAAAGAAAACAGGAAATGGCATTTACTCCTGTTCAAAGGAGATCACATCCTCAGCTTTCCAGTTGTTCAATCCACTGTTGTGAGCAGGGAGTACCCGGCTGTTCCAGTTGCAGTTGTCTTCTTCATCTTCCACAGTATTGATTTCATTAGTGGGAAAATGAGCCGGTGATCCTTCGGGATAAGGGATATACTCTGCTGGATACGAGAGCCCAGGCTGAGATATCTCTGTTGGCTGAGCGAGATGCTCGATAAGGCCGTCCCATGCAGTCGGGATGATGTTTTGAATAGAGACTTGTGCATCCTGATGAGGAGTGTATTCTGACAGAAAGCAACCCTCGTTATTTGGTATTTCCCTGACTTTTTCAAGAGCGAAATTGTCATCGTAATGTTCATCCCATCCAGTTGGGACAATGTCCTTCATAGCAATTTGTGAGCTTGGAGAAGCGGAATATTTCACCATATAGTCATATTTGCCGCTGGGTTCTCCTAGCGTGTCCCATACTTCTTTGGGTGGATTTTGATATTGCTCAGTGACGGGACTTGTGAAACTTTCGTCATTTCCAATTTGATCACCCCATCCAGTCGGGGTAATGTCTTCCATAGCAATATAAGAATTCTGAGGTGCCGTATACTGATAATTGTACCCGTCACTTGGTTCTCCCACAGCATCCCACATTCCCATGGAAATGGGTGGAATCTCATCTGGATATGGCTGAATGATATGGTTCAAGAACACTCCTTCATCTTCAATAGCGTTTACTTCTTGGCTGACGAAGTGTGACATTAATCCTCCAGAACGGGGACTTTGACTATTCTTTTGATTTCCACTATCATAGCCCAGGCCTAGCTTGTCAGACTTGTAGGGTATATCGGGAAGCTGTCCCCATACTGTGCAATCACCCTGTTCAATCATGGCTTTGGCATCTTTGAGAGAAGCCATTGTTGTAGTTGGAGTAGCAAGAATATGCTTGGTGGTAGAGACATCTGGGGAGACCACCTCAAATGATTGGCATGGAGTTTTGATGAATTCGTCCTCCAACTCAACATATTTGGAATTGCTTAGGTGACTAACCACATATTCCTCTTCGCCATAGACTGTGACAATCTTTCCTTTTACTGGATATTTCAACTTCTGATGCAGGGTAGAAGTTACAGCGTTTGCCCCATGTATCCAAGGACGTCCAAGTAAACAGGAGTAGGCTGGGTGAATTTCCATTACGTAAAAGATAGAATCAAAGATCTGAGAACCCACTCTGATTGGGAGATTCACTTTTCCGTATACCGTTCTTGTTGACCCGTCAAAGGCTCTTACCACAACATCACTTGGTTGTAACACAATTCCTTCGAAGTCAAGCTTTTCTAGTACTGTTTTCGGCAACACGTTCAAAGAAGAACCGTTATCTACTAGCACATGAGATAGAGTGGTGCCATTACATTCAATGGAGATATGTAGGGCTTTGTTGTGATTTTTTCCAGCAGGGGTTAGATCCACATCAGAGAAACCGAGACCATTGCTCACGGTTAGATTGGCAACACAATTCTCAAATTGGTCGACTGAGATCTCTTGGGGCACATGCGCAGCTTTAAGGAACTTCATCAGAGCTTTGGCATGGGCTTCTGAATATTTTAGCAGGGATAGCATTGAGATTTTTGAAGCGGTGTGCCCCAGTTGCTCAACAATATTGTAATCACTCTTGCAGATGATTTTCAATATTTCCTCCATTTCTTGCTTTGATGGATCCTCAGCAGTGATCTCCACCGGGGTTTGAACTTGTTCAACTTGTGGCTCTTTGCCTCGAGCGCTGTTATCTTGATTAGGAACTGGGACTCGGACTGGACCAGCAGCAACATTTGGAGAAATTTCTGGTGAAAAGATTCTTCCACTTCTCGTGATCTTGCTGGTACCCACAATATTACCCACAGTTGGAGTAGTTAACTTTGCGGCCTCTTCAGTCGAGGTACCCTGCTTAACTCCATGAACATAAACATTAGTGTCATATCCCCATGGGACGGCTTTGTCTGAGGAGTATGGAAATGGAGTTGGACTAGCAATGACTACTGATGCCACTTTGAGTGTAGCAGAAATTTTGAATGGAGCCTTGGCAGAGATTTTGAATGGTAAGCTGGAGATCACTGAGGCATCCTCTATTCTCATCCCGTTTGCAAAGACTTCGCACAGCACGTCCATAGAAGGGAGCCTCTCAAACATAATGATACGGCGATCCATCCACTTTTGAATTCCCATCCTCAGATTTTCACAACCATTGGGCAGGTATGAGCAATAAAAGCAGTCGGGGTCACACCCTGGAAAGTAACCAGCTTGGATTAGCTTTCCTTTGACTCCTCAGAGTGGAGTTGATAATTCGTTCACATCATAGATGTAAACAGTGTCCAAGATAGCGTTAACAGTTTTGTCATGCTTTGGCATAGGTGCAGTGATGACATTTGGAGTTTCTGGAGAATCGAACTCAATTTCCCCAGCATCTATCATATCTTGTATTTTATTTTTCAAGGCCCAGCAGTGATCTGCGTCATGTCCTGGATAGTTTGAGTGATAGGCACATGTTGCATCAGGGCGATAATTCGGAGAGGAAGTGTTGACATTCTTTGGAGGACCTTTTAATGTGATCAGATCTGCTTTTAGCAAGTGCTGCAATGCCTGAGAGATTGGCATGTTGATTCTGGTGAAATTTCTTCTTGGTGCATCTGGTTGACGCGTATATTTTGGCTGCTGATCTTTTTGAGGTGCAGATGCGGAGATCAGAACTGCCCCTACAGATTGATGCTGCTCACTTTTGCGACTTTTCTGAATTTGTGTTGCATTGACCTCATTTCTCCCGCTGATGGGCCTTTTTGTAGTACCAGAGGAGGAACCTATTTGAATTTTTCCATTTTGAATGCCACTTTCGACACGTTCTCCGGTCAATATCAGGTCAGTGAAACCTGATGATGAGCTTCCCAGCAAATGGCTATAGAAAGGGCCAGTTAAAGTGCCCATGAACATGTCGACTAGTTCGCGATCAGATAAGGGTGGTTGAACCCTTCCAGCCATATCTCTCCACTTTTGTGCATATCCTTTGAAACTTTCTTTTGGTCCCATAGACATGCCCCTTAGTTGAGTACGGGTTGGTGCAAGATCAGCATTGTATTGGTACTGTTTGTAAAAAGCAGCAGCTAATTCTTCCCAAGTATGAACCTTGGTATTTTCCAGCTGGTAGTACCATTCGAGTTGTGTACCCGACAGACTTTCTTGGAAGAAGTGAATCCACAATTTGCTATCTGTTGTATGAGGTTGTATCTTCCTCACATAGGATCTCAGATGTAGTTTCGGGCAAGAAACTCCATCATATTTTGCAAAGACAAGAACTTTGAATTTTGGAGGGATAACAACATCCGAGATGAGCCCCAGATCATTGAAATCTAAGCCAGGTACTTTTTGTACCTCCATAGCTTTCATACGGTCTTCCAGCTGTTGGTATTTGTCATCATCCGGTTCGTCCCCAGAATGATCATCTTCTTCATTTGAAGAGAGAGAGAGGGCTTAGCAGAACCCTGGTTGCTTTGATTGTCTTCTTGTTCACCATCACCGACTGTTTCAGGGATCGGTGGCTTTTGAACTTTTTGACTGGAATTTTGATTTTCCTTTTCAGGTGACTCAAGCCTACAGATCCTTTGGGCTTCTTTTTCTTCTTGATTATCAGGGCTTTCAGTTCTTGTTGCCCCTTTGCCAGTTCCAGAATTGCCACTTGAACTTGGGCATTCTGTGCTTCGAGATTCTTGATGCTTGTCTCGGATTCCATCTCTTCTGACTGAAATAAACAGCGAGGAGATGAGAAATCCGTCATGAGAACCTGTTACGCAATGTGTATGACTGGATGCAATGTACATGAATGAAATGTATATGCAATGTATATGAATGCAATGTATGAAATGTATATGCAATGCATGAAATGAAATGTGTGTGCAATGTTTTCAAGGATCTTAGAGTTTAGATTTGTTAAAGAAGAAATAAACATTAGTTAATCAATTTATTCTCTTTTTTTTTCTTTGCCTCATTTGGGCTTACAAGACAGAAATAAAATAAATGATCCTTCAGGTCTCCCATGGACGCTTTCTCTTTGCCCCCAGGAATGTGTTGATCTGCTGCTCTTCTTGAAGCTGTCCGGTGAGCTCCAATATCCTTCTCTCATAGTCCTGACAGTGTGCTTTGAAGGTGTCTCTTTCCTCTTTGAGTTGAACCCAAGATTTTTGCAACTCTTCTAGGTCAGTTGGCATATCCGGGTGCAGAATAACTTGAGGTTCGTATCCTTCGACCTCTGGTTCAATAGTCACTGGTAGAATAGCGGGATATGGCATAATGAGTTTCTGAGCATGAGTGCGGACCCATCTGAGGTAAGGTTCCATAGGGATAGAATTCCATTGCCCCAAAGTTTTGCTTTCTATTCTATAGACACTGTCCCATGCCCGTATGAACCTTCGTCGGTGTCTTTGAGAATCATTCTCGTAATCAAACACAATGCCACGGATAATCATGTCATGAGGACCGTTGCTCCTTGCATATCCGAATTGGCGTAGAGCTAAAGAGGGATTGTAAGTGATGCCTCCTTTGAAGCCAAGGAGTGGTACATTAGGGTACTCTCCACAATGATCAATGATAGTAATGTCTCTTTGAAAGAAGTTGTTCCACCGGATATCTGAATGAGACAAAGACATAATCCTGCGAGACCATTGCATTCTTTGTTCATTTCTCAACACTGATCGGGGAAGATGAAATGTAAACCATCTAGCCAGTAGTGGTATACAGCACATGAGAGTTCCTCGTTTCTTCATGGTACGAGTGTGTAGAGAATGTAGAATGTCTCCCAGCAATGTTGGCACCGGGTTACGGATTAGGAAAAGGTTGATGATGTGTACACTTATGAACTGATCGGGATTTGGGAATAAAACCAACCCATAGATCAAAAGTGCCATAACTTCCTCAAAAGCTGGATAACTTTTGTTTTCTAGCAGTAGTCGAGCCTTTTCCAACAAGAACTTGGCAAGCAAACCCTTAACTCCACTCTTTGTTTCCCAATTGGACTCGATTTCTGATTTTCGCAGATGTAAAGCAGCAGCAATGACTTCAGGTTTTGGAATCCTTTCTAAACCAGTGAAAGGTAATTGATTTCGAACAGGCAATCCCATTAGTTCAGAGAATTCTTCCAAAGTGGGTACCAACTGGTAATCAGGAAAGGTAAAGCAATGATGTTCAGGGTCAAAGAACTGGAACAGAACCCGTATCATGTCTTCTTCAAATTTTGAGGTAACCAAATGGAGTAGGTGACCATGCCTTTCGGTGAATTGAACATTCCTGGGGAATTCTGACACTAAGTCTTTTAGTTCAGATGGTACCGTTGAGATGTTGATTCGGATGTAATCTCGGGTGGCGGGAGCCATTACCTGCAAAAACAAAGGTAAACTCTTTGATCCTTGAAGTGTTTTGTGAGAAAATGATATGCTTATGATGCAAACATGTGGCACACAAAAACAAATCAAACAATAGCCTTAGGTTTAAAGGCTTGCATGGAGCTGATAGGTGATACCCTCCCCACTGAAGTTGAGTTGGTTAAAACCTGTCCTAGAATAGTATTCGGGTTCTATGATCCTTGGAAGTAACATCTCAATACGGCGCTCGAGCGGCCGATCAAAATATTCCTCGAGGATAACTAACTTTGATCAATTTCAAAGCTATCCACTTAATAGGCCACAAGTCAAGTTCAACTAAAAAGGTTCTAAGACAAATTAGTGTTTAATGACATTTCGGAAGCCTAATATACTCCTTGATCGTTTTCAAGGGACATCAGTATAAACCAAAGTATCGCACTAACGATGACTACCAGATCAACCGCATCGGTACATGCCGTACAGTTTCCTTGGTCTATTGTCATATACTTAAGGTATCTCGAGATTCGGGTTAGAATCTTCCACACAAGCAAAATACCCAAACAAACCTTTGAAAAATAGAGCAATCAAGTCAATCAATTGAAAACATTGAAGTAATATATTCTCTTAAGGTAACCCCTTTTGAAAACATTTTGTTTTTTGAAAGTGACTCCCCAGCAGAGTCGCCAGTTCTGTGGACCTCCGTTTTTTTCGGGCCATACCTCTGAGCTGTAGAGATACGTGAACTGACTCTTTTTTATCGCTTATGCTTTCGCATTTTTGAAAATTCACAGAGTCGCCACCGACCTTTTATTTTATCCAGTTAAGGAAAGGTTTATAAAAGAAACAGAAAAAAGACCTTTAAGAAATTCTGGGTAAGGGGGTAGGTTATACAAAGGGAAGGTGTTAACACCCTTTGTATCCATGGTTATCCATGGGCTCTTAAGTTTTCTTAGCTCACTTGTTTCTCGATTACTTTTCAATTGCTTTAGAATGCTCATATGTGGTTTCAAATACCTTTGTAAATTGAATTTTGTAATGATCCTTGTGTGGATGTATACAAAATGTTTGTTTATCTTTCGAAAGATGTTTTGAAAAGAACGTTAACTTTGTAATGATCCGTGTTTGGATGTATACAAAATATTGTCTTTTTGGAAAGTTTTGTTTTGAAAAACAACAGTGTATGAGAATTTTGTTTGTTTTGATTTGAGCAAGCAAACTAGGAGGTCTACCCTGAGTTGTAAGGTCTTTATCCTTATTTCCTTTAAAAATCTATCCTTTCACCGGATACAAACAAAAGGTTCGATTTTGTACTCGAAACAGTAGAATTTTGACTTTGATTTTGAAAAGAATGAGAAGGGGTTACCTTAAAAGGTGCAAGTGTGATTGTGTTTGGATTCAGATATTTTATCTTTGAAGTTAGTGATCTAACGGTTCAATTTTATCTTTGACATACACGCAGTTTATATTTGCTGGAAATTAAAATGCGGAAATGTAAAGTGCGGAAAGTAAATCTACGCTATTACATCGATTGTGCAGGAAATGTAAACTAGCCTATTTACATGAATTTGACATCCTATACATTTATCTAGGAATTTAAATTGCAAGAAAAATAAAAGGCATGTTTTTGGATTTTTTTATGATTGATTTTAATTATAATTAATGCATGATTAATTAAATTAAAATGAAGAAAAAAGATGAAAATAGATTTAAACCTAGGAATTAAGTTTAAAATATGTACAAAATATTTGTCAATTAATTTTAAAACGAAACTAATTTTTTTGGAATTTTTGAAATTGATTTGAAATTGATTAAGCTAATTAATACATAATTATACAAATAATTATACAAATAATTAAAACTCAAAGAGAAAATTATTCAAAATATGTACAAAATTAGTTTATAATATATAAACAATATTTTATATAAAGAACAATTTTTTTTATGATTTTTTGATTGATTAGAATAATTAAAAAGCAAATGTATAAATATATACTAATTAATTATGCAAAATATTGAAATTTTGAAGAAAAATAAAATATTTTTATTTCAGAAAATAATATATTATTTTAGAAGTCTAAAAATATTTTTTGTGTATTTTTTGGATTTTTAAAACTATTTTTAATTAATTTTGCAAAGAAAATTAAAATAAAATAGAAAATAAAAGGATACTAATCAGATGTGGTTGATTGGAGAGTCCATGGTATAGACTGGCGTGTCAGGTGCGTTGGATGAGCTGGAAAGTGAATCTGAAGGCTCAGATATTGAGACACATGGCCATCAATACACCTGCAAAGCACTGGATTAGTGGAAAATTCAAAAGAACGCGCGCGCTGGCTGTCCAATGAGGTAGGGACACCTCATCATCTTCAACCTCTCGCTAGGACCTTTAACAGCGCTTTTATGAAAAGAGCGCTGTAATTGATGAGCTTCAGACCTGCAAAATAACGAATAGGGGTAAACCTAAAAATAAATTTGGCGCGACCTATCCATTCAACTCGTCTGATCCATACGAACTCAATGGTACCACTTAGATCCTCTAATTTTGCCTATTTCAGAAAGCCCTAATTTTGAGATTATGAACCCTAGAATGGTAACTTCGTGTGTAAGCGTCTAAAACTCAATTAAAGTTCCAGAAATGATCTACACACCACACCAAGTTCAAATATATGTCTACATCGTGCTAGATATGCTTGTGTTATGAGATACAAGTCAGTTTTAGTTTGAGCAAATCGTGACCTGTGTAGCTCGATTCAGTGAGGTTTAAGACTTGCAATTGATTGGAATAGTTTCAGTGAAGCTCAGAGATGATGTTTGAATGCTTAGTTTGTATTGAAATTGACTGAAATTAAAAATTCGAATTTGAAATTTCTTTGAAAAGTTTAAGTGGTTACAAGCATGGTACAAGCATAAGAATGGCTCTGATTTCTGTCTCTTTTGATTGTGAAGTGTTATAGCCTTTATATAGACTATGTTGTGCTTAGAATTGAAGCCAAGAAGCATCTAGTTGCCTTTGTGGAATTCTTGATTTTTTTATATTAAAAACCTTTGAATTATTGACCAAGTCTTCTTCTCTTCAATGCTCTTGCCTTGCTCTTCAATTCTCTGCAGAAAATCAGAGATTCCTTGGGTGAGTCATGCTTGGATTGTAAGCTACCCATTATCCATTCATTTTTATTTTAATTTAATCTTAAAATAAGATAAAATTAAGCAAAAAATGGATAATAAAAGGTGTGGGCCTTGTCTTGGTCGTGGGAGGCCCATAATATTATGGAAATGATGTTTGAACCATGAAAACTTGGCCCCATTTGGAAAAAATACATTTTTGAGCAATGTTGATTTCATGCATTTTCCCAAAATTTAGCCAACTTCAACAAGGTGTAAGTCCCTCAATTTTTGTCATATGAAGGAGATCTTGCACTTTTTGGAAACCTCAAAGAGTCCTCTAACCAATGCCTTTGGTCTCATGTCAAAATGATTTTTGATGCTCCTTGTGTGTCCTTTTGAAAAAAGTGTCTTTTTGTTGAATTTGAAAATGACCTGTAATGTCTTTGGTCATATTTTTCAAATGGTGAATGCAATGACCATGGGATCAATTGCATTTGAAATATAATTGAATTTCCTTCAAAATGAGCTTTGGTTTGAATTTTTTGGATGAAGGATGAGAGAGTTATGATCAGTCAAAGTTGAGTTGACTTTTCAGGCAAAAACGCTAATTTTGAATCTTATGGTTTTGTTGATTTTTGATCTTTCCTTGATGAATTATGATCATCCAATGATCAAATGATGAATCCTTTGACAAAATATGGACTTTGACAAAAAATTTCATTTTTGACTGTCTGTTGACTTTTTTGGTCAAACGGGTCGTCTGTTGACTGTTTGAGCTGCTGACGGTGCGTCTGAGTGAATTGAAGTTTGAAAATTTGTATGATGGTACTTTGAGATATATGGATGTGCATGAAATCCATTTGAGGTCTCAAAAGCTTGTTTCTCCTGTAAAAACAAGAAAACCCTAGTCAGGGACTGTTTGTGTAGGAGACAGTTAAGCGTACCTGATTTTTGTGCAGTGTTGAGTCTCTGCTAATCGCGTGATATTCAGAAGACTTCTAGAACAAAAATCTTGGAATTTTGAATTGTGAAAGATTGATTTGATTGATGGTACAAAACACTGAGAATTATACTGCCAGCAGTTTGGCTGTCAACTGACCGTTCAGGTATTGACGTAGCAGTTAGAGTGAAAAATCAACAGTCAAAGTTAATTTTCTTTTTTGTTGTTTTTGTTTTATGTGAAAAATGAAAGTTTATTTACATGACTTGTTAGGGAAAAAAAACATAGACATAATAAATAACTAATATTTACTGTTACCAGTACAGTCTGAGTTTCCTGATTCTGCGCCTGCAAAAAAGATTTAACTCTGTACCAATTGTGTCAGTACTATTTATCTGTAAATAAATAAATAGCATGTGTGAAGTAATAAACAGTAGTTGGCGTTTGCGTAAGAATAAATTCAACTGCAAGCCAAATTACTGTATAAGAAAAATTCTAAAAACTAAGTATTTCATATGTCAGGATATTTGTTGAAATAAAAATCCATGATTATATGAGACTCTTAATTTTCAGATTGGAGTTTTCTTGAAAAAAGATGCGGGCAAATTTTGGGGTATAACAAAGGCTCTACTTTCAACTTATTTCTTCTAAACCCCTTCTCAGTCTCCTCTCTTGCTTTATACATAGCTCGATAGAGATATCCCATCGCTGGCTTATCTTCACTATCAACAATACGCAGCATACGTACAAGAGGTTCTGTAATTTTCCCTATGTCAGCACATTTAAACCAAAAGCTTGAGTCTAAGACTTGTTCCATAAATTGCTTTACCTTGACATCTTTGGAATACGTTGTGGTTGTCCATTCTTTGGTTGTTACCATCGCTCTTAGTGCATCTTTATAAGACAAAATACTTTGCAATGCAATGAAACTAGTAGCAAAGCGGGTTGGAGCAGAACGGAATATTTCTCTTCCACCTGTATTTTGTCTCATCAAATACAATGCAAAATAATGATTATATATGTATTTGGTAATTTTTGAAGCATGTGACACTGCCTCACTTACTTCATCCAATTTCCTCATGTCTTGCAACATCAAATTAATAGAATGTGCTGCGTAAGGAGACCATAACAACTTAGGAAACTCCTTTTCCAACAACTTTCCAACAGCAACATAATTTGCAGCATCATCTGTAACAATTTGAACAACATTTTTCAGTTAAAGTTTATCATTTATTTTTACCTGGCAATACTTCATCTTGGTTTTCTACTGCCGTTGTCCTTCCAAAACTACCTTCACAATTTTTGAATGAAGTCATCTCAGCAGTTACTTTAGATCGCAAGTCCTTACTATCATAAGCATACTTTTCAACGACATCCAAAAGGCCTTGGGTGGTGGATTAGTTTTTTTCATATTTCGAACCAAATCTATAAGATGGATTTAACCAATAACCAGCAGCATGGAGATTTTTCCGAAGTTGTGCATCCCAAAGGTTATCCAAGATCTTCAAATAAGGCTCTACTTTCAACTTATTTCTTCTAAACCCCTTCTCAATCTCCTCTCTTGCTTTATACATAGCTCGATAGAGATATCCCATAGCCGGCTTATCTTCACTATCAACAATACGCAACACACGTACAAGAGGTTCTGTAATTTTCACTATGTCAGCACATTTAAACCAAAAGCTTGAGTCTAAGACTTGTTCCATAAATTGCTTTGCCTTGACATCTTTGGAATACGTGTTGGTTGTCCACTCTTTGGTTGTTACCATGACTCTTAGTGCATCTTTATAAAACAGAATACTTTGCAATGCAATGAAATTAGTAGCAAAGCGGGTTGCAGCAGGACGGAGTATTTCTCTTCCACCTGTATTTTGTCTCATCAAATACAATGCAAAACAATGATTATATATGTATTTGGTAATTTTTGAAGCATGTGACACTGCCTCACTTACTTCATCCAATTTCCTCATGTCTTGCAACATCAAATTAATACAATGTGCTGCGCAAGGAGACCATAACAACTTAGGAAACTCCTTTTCCAACAACTTTCTAACAGCAACATAATTTGCAGCATCATCTGTAACAATTTGAACAACATTTTTCAGTTAAAGTTTATCATTTAATTTTACCTGGAAATACTTCATCTTGGTTTTCTATTGCCGTTGTCCTTCCAAACCTACCTTCACAATTTTTGAATGAAGTCATCTCAGCAGTTACTTTAGATCGCAAGTCCTTACTATCATAAGCATACTTTTCAACGACATCCAAAAGGCCTTGGGTGGTGGATTAGTTTTTTTCATATTTCGAACCAAATCTATAAGATGGATTTAACCAATAACCAGCAGCATGGAGATTTTTCCGAAGTTGTGCATCCCAAAGGTTATCCAAGATCTTCAAATAAGGCTCTACTTTCAACTTATTTCTTCTAAACCCCTTCTCAATCTCCTCTCTTGCTTTATACATAGCTCGATAGAGATATCCCATAGCTGGCTTATCTTCACTATCAACAATACGCAACACACGTACAAGAGGTTCTGTAATTTTCACTATGTCAGCACATTTAAACCAAAAGCTTGAGTCTAAGACATGTTCCATAAATTGCTTTGCCTTGACATCTTTGGAATACGTGTTGGTTGTCCACTCTTTGGTTGTTACCATGACTCTTAGTGCATCTTTATAAAACAGAATACTTTGCAATGCAATGAAATTAGTAGCAAAGCGGGTTGGAGCAGGACGGAGTATTTCTCTTCCACCTGTATTTTGTCTCATCAAATACAATGCAAAACAATGATTATATATGTATTTGGTAATTTTTGAAGCATGTGACACTGCCTCACTTACTTCATCCAATTTCCCCATGTCTTGCAACATCAAATTAATACAATAAGCTGCGCAAGGAGACCAAAACAACTTAGGAAACTCCTTTTCCAACAACTTTCCAACAGCAACATAATTTGCAGCATCATCTGTAACAATTTGAACAACATTTTTCAGTTAAAGTTTATCATTTAATTTTACCTGGAAATACTTCATCTTGGTTTTCTATTGCCGTTGTCCTTCCAAACCTACCTTCACAATTTTTGAATGAAGTCATCTCAGCAGTTACTTTAGATCGCAAGTCCTTACTATCATAAGCATACTTTTCAACGACATCCAAAAGGCCTTGGGTGGTGGATTAGTTTTTTTCATATTTCGAACCAAATCTATAAGATGGATTTAACCAATAACCAGCAGCATGGAGATTTTTCCGAAGTTGTGCATCCCAAAGGTTATCCAAGATCTTCAAATAAGGCTCTACTTTCAACTTATTTCTTCTAAACCCCTTCTCAATCTCCTCTCTTGCTTTATACATAGCTCGATAGAGATATCCCATAGCCGGCTTATCTTCACTATCAACAATACGCAACACACGTACAAGAGGTTCTGTAATTTTCACAATGTCAGCACATTTAAACCAAAAGCTTGAGTCTAAGACATGTTCCATAAATTGCTTTGCCTTGACATCTTTGGAATACGTGTTGGTTGTCCACTCTTTGGTTGTTACCATGACTCTTAGTGCATCTTTATAAAACAGAATACTTTGCAATGCAATGAAATTAGTAGCAAAGCGGGTTGGAGCAGGACGGAGTATTTCTCTTCCACCTGTATTTTGTCTCATCAAATACAATGCAAAACAATGATTATATATGTATTTGGTAATTTTTGAAGCATGTGACACTGCCTCACTTACTTCATCCAATTTCCCCATGTCTTGCAACATCAAATTAATACAATAAGCTGCGCAAGGAGACCAAAACAACTTAGGAAACTCCTTTTCCAACAACTTTCCAACAGCAACATAATTTGCAGCATCAGCTGTAACAATTTGAACAACATTTTCCGGTTAAAGTTTATCATTTAATTTTACCCGGCAATACTTCATCTCGGTTATCTACTGTCGTTGTCCTTCCAAAACTACTTTCACAATTTTTGAATGAAGTCATTTCAGCAGTTACTTTAGATCGCAAGTCCTTACTATCATAAGCATACTTTTCAATGACATCCAAAAGGCCTTGGGTGGTGGACTAGTTTTTTTCATATTATGAACCAAATCTATTAGATGGATTTAACCAATAACCAGCAGCATGGAGATTTTTCCGAAGTTGTGCATCCCAACGTTATCCAAGATCTTCAAATAAGGCTCTACTTTCAACTTATTTCTTCTAAACCCCTTCTCAGTCTCCTCTCTTTCTTTATACATAGCTCGATAGAGATATCCCATAGCCGGCTTATCTTCACTATCAACAATACGCAACATACGTACAAGAGGTTCTGTAATTTTCACTATGTGAGCACATTTAAACCAAAAGCTTGAGTCTAAGACTTGTTACATAAATTGCTTTGCCTTAACATCTTTGGAATACGTTGTGGTTGTCCACTCTTTGGTTGTTACCATGGCTCTTAGTGCATCTTTATAAGACAAAATACTTTGAAATGCAATGAAATTAGTTGCAAAGCGGGTTGGAGCAGGACGAAGTATTTCTCTTCCACCTGTATTTTGTCTCATCAAATACAATGCAAAACAATGATTATATGTGTATTTCGTAATTTTTGAAGCATGTGACACTGCCTCACTTACTTCATCCAATTTCCCCATGTCTTGCAACATCAAATTAATACAATGTGCTGCGCAAGGAGAACAAAACAACTTAGGAAACTCCTTTTCTAACAACTTTCCAACAGCAACATAATTTGCAGCATTATCTGTAATAATTTGAACAACATTTTCCGGTTAAAGTTTATCATTTAATTTTACCCGGCGATACTTCATCTCGGTTTTCTACTGCCGTTGTCCTTCCAAAACTACCTTCACAATTTTTGAATGAAGTCATCTCAGCAGTTACTTTAGATCGCAAGTCCTTACTATCATAAGCATACTTTTCAATGACATCCAAAAGGCCTTGGGTGGTGGACTTGTTTTTTTCATATTACGAACCAAATCTATAAGATAGATTTAACCAATAACCAGTAGCATGGAGATTTTTCGGAAGTCGTGCATCCCAACGGTTATCCAAGATCTTCAAATAAGGCTCTACTTTCAACTTATTTCTTCTAAACCCCTTCTCAATCTCCACTCTTGCTTTATACATAGCTCGATAGAGATATCCCATAGCCGACTTATCTTCACTATCAACAATACGCAACACACGTACAAGAGGTTCTGTAATTTTCACTATGTCAGCACATTTAAACCAAAAGCTTGAGTCTAAGACTTGTTCCATAAATTGCTTTGCCTTGACATCTTTGGATTACGTTGTGGTTGTCCACTCTTTGGTTGTTACCATGACTCTTAGTGCATCTTTATAAGACAGAATACTTTGCAATGCAATGAAATTAGTAGCAAAGCGGGTTGGAGCAGGACGGAGTATTTCTCTTCCACCTGTATTTTGTCAAATCAAATACAATGCAAAACAATGATTATATATGCATTTGGTAATTTTTGAAGTATGTGACACTGCCTCACTTACTTCATCCAATTTCCCCATGTCTTGCAACATCAAATTAATACAATGTGCTGCGCAAGGAGACCAAAACAACTTAGGAAATTCCTTTTCCAACAACTTTCCAATAGCAACATAATTTGCAGCATTATCTGTAACAATTTGAACAACATTTTCCGGTCCAACATACAACACTACTTCCTTGAAAAGCTTACACAATGTTTCTGTAGTTTTAGAAGCACCTGAGGCATCAACAGACTTTATGAAAACAGTTCCTTTGGGGCAATAAACTTAAAAGTTGATAAGAGTTCTCCTACAACGACGAGTCCACCCATCTGCGATAAGAGTACAACCTGTATCCTTCCAAATAGAACGATATTGCTCTATCTGTATCTTCACTTCATCAACCCACTTTTTTCTGTAATAGAGTTAGAATTCAATTTTTAGGTGTAGAAATGATTGGATAGTTTTAGAAACATAGTTTAGAGACAATGTAGGTATTTTGGATGTGTAAAACGAACGATCAAACCCCTAAAATGGGGTTTTAAGCCTCTGAAACAGTGACAGACGCCATTGCTGCATCCTTGGAGTTTCAGAATGTTCTGTAGGTGCATCTACGAAACAAATGAAACGCCAGGTAGTTCCGTAGATGCACCTACGGACAGACCCTATTTTTTTGAAATATTAGCTTGTTCCGTAGATACATCTACGGAAGAGTTCCGTATTTGCATCTACGGTTGTAAATTTGTTTTTTTCCTTTTCTTTTTAATAACTAAATTGTATCTAACTCGATTTTATTTGTAATACAATGCAAACATTATGGCCGACCATCCAGACTGCAATATATCTGTGAGGACTGCACAACATGCCTTTGTGTGACGTGCACGGATGCAGATGCTATCACAGGTGACAGATGGATCCGCCGTTCTAGAAGATGCACCTGAATCATCCGTTGTAGCAGAGGTACATGTTACATCCGTCCCAGCCAAGGGGCCTTCCATATCTACTATCTTATCCCGGAGGCCTCGAGATGATGGTGAGGGATACTCACAGACGCGCTCCGCCCGCAGACGTTGCCGAGACACTTATTCTACTCCTGTGCCACCTCCATCTGATGCTAGATCTCCAGTGCCACCTTCTGAGCTGCACGAGGAGGCTGATGCGCGTGAGGAGGGAGTGGGCTACCCAAAGGGGTCGTTCAGATTTATCCTTGTTGACAGGGTATGCTGATCTTCAGCCAGACATATCTGGAACAAAGAGGTAAAATTTCTTAAACTTATTACTTATTACTTTTTGTCCTCAGTTTCTGATTAATTATTTATAACTTTGCTTATTATTGATAGTGTTTTCTTTGGAAAATTTTAGGATAGGGATCCCTTGAAGTTTTACAACCACGGTCGAAAGATTGCCTCTCTCGTGCAGCCTACCGAGTCGTGGTTCCAGGATGTCCTGGCAGCTTATGGGCAGAAGGACCTGTGTTAGATTGGGTACCACACGATACATATTGGGTTGATGACGTGAAGATACAGATAGAGCAATATCGTTCTATTTGGAAGGATACAGATTGTACCCTTATGGCAGATGGGTGGACTGATCATTGTAGGAGAACTCTTATCAACTTTTTAGTTTATTACCCCAAAGGAACTTTTTTCATAAAGTCTGTTGATGCCTCAGGTGCTTCTAAAACGGCAGAAACATTGTTTAAGCTTTTCAAGGAAGTAGTGTTGTATGTTGGACTGGAAAATGTTGTTCAAATTGTTACAGATAATGCTGCAAATTATGTTGTTGCTTGAAAGTTGTTGGAAAAGAAGTTTCATAAGTTGTTCTGGTCTCCTTAAGCAGCACATTATATTAATTTGATGTTGCAAGACATGTGGAAATTGGATGAAGTAAGTGAGGCAGTGTCACATGCTTCAAAAATTACCAAATACATATATAATCATTGTTTTGCATTGTATTTGATGAGACAAAATACAGGTGGAAGAGAAATACTCCGTCCTGCTCCAACCCAATTTGCTACTAATTTCATTGCATTGCAAAGTATTCTGTCTTATAAAGATGCACTAAGAGCCATGGTAACATCCAAAGAGTGGACAACCACAACTTATTCCAAAGGTGTCAAGGCAAAGCAATTTGTGGAACAAGTCTTAGACTCAAGCTGTTGGTCTAAATGTGCTGACATAGAGAAAATTACAGAACCTTTTGTACGTGTGTTGCGTATTGTTGATAGTGAAGATAAGCCGGCTATGGGATATCTCTATCGAGCTATGTATAAAGCATGAGAGGAGATTGAGAAGAGGTTTAAAAGAAATAAGTTGAAAGTAGAGCCTTATTTGAAGATTTTGGATAACCGTTAGGATGCACAACTTCGGAAAAATCTCCATTCTGCTGGTTATTGGTTAAATCCATCTTGTAGATTTGGTCCGGAATATGAAAAAAACAAGTCCACCACCCAAGGCCTTTTGGATGTCACTAAAAAGTATGCTTATGATAGTAAGGACTTGCGATCTAAATTAACTGCTGAGATGACTTCATTCAAAAATTGTGAATGTAGTTTTAGAAGGACAACAACAGTAGAAAACCGAGATAAAGTTTTGCCAGGTAAAATTAAATGATAAACTTTAAGCATTTTAGATTTTTAGTACAATGTCAATATGTATTTTAAAATGTTTTCTAATTTTTTTCACATGCATTATTCTAGATCAATGGTGGGACACTTATGGAACTGAAGCGCCAAATTTGCAAAAGCTGGCTATTCGAATTTTGAGTCAAACTTGTAGTGCACCTGGTTGTGAATGAAATTGGAGTGTGTTTGAACATATTCATTCAAAATAGAGAAATAGGTTGGAGCATCAAAAGCTTAACGATCTCGCTTATGTTCGTTACATTTTACGGCTACAAAACAGGTATTGCACTTATTATGCTTTATATGCTATTGTTTCGATACTTGATGACATGAATATTGGTTCTATAGTTAAGAATATATGATACCGTTTTAAAGTTAAGAAATATGTTATTGTTTGGTTTATAAACAAGACTATTTTGTTTTTGTCTTGATGACATAAGAATATTGGTTCTATGGTTAAGAATATATAATATTGTTTTATAGTTAAGAAATATGCTATTGTTTGGTTTGTTTAGTTTATAAACAAGACTATTTTGTTCTTCTCTTGATGACATAAGAACATTGGTTCTATAGTTAAGAATATATGATTTTGTTTGGTTTATTAAGAATATTTCATGGTTCTATATTTAAGAATATGTGATATTTCTTGGTTTGTTAAGAATGTATATTATTGTTAGATTTGTTAAGTTTATTTGGTTCTATGTTTGACATTGCCGTTAATGATTTGTAGAACCAAGAAGAAACAAAATTATGATCCTATTAATTTTGAAACACTTGATGATCATTCTAATTGGATGTTGGAGGATTCCCCACCATTCTATGACCATTGAGGAGGTGGAAGCGCTACACAAAGATCTTGCTAGTATGACAATCCAACCTATTTCAAATGATATTGGTATGGTATTGATTTTTGTGATTACAATTATGTTATTTTAATTTCTTAAAATATGTCAATTTCTAAACTCTTTAAATTGATGTTTTTATAGATGAATTAAATTTGGATGGGGTTGATGTTGAGGGAGATGCACCACTTAACTCCGGAGAAAACAACCAAAGTAATGCGATTGATTTTGTCGGAGATGGTTTTGATATTGAAGGAGATCCCAACATTGAGATAATTTTACCTCCTTGGAACTAAATTTAATAGATATTTGAGTGTTTTGGTTCTAAAGTACTCAATTAGTTTATGTTGCAATTAGACTTTGTAATTTGTACTACTTTGTTATGTGTAATACTTATGTTTAAATTTGCACTAAATTTGTGATTTTTAAGTGCTGAGCAAACTATATTCGTGCTTTTTAAGAGCCTTAAACTATATGGATTATTAGTATTTTCAGCACTTAATGTACAACTTCTGAATTTGTGATTTTTAAGAGCTAGTTATAATGGATCAACTTTTAAGTGCTAGTTATAATTTTTTTAGAGACTGAATGATCCGGTTCAACCGGTTTTATACCTATATATTTTATTATAATGACAGGTTAAATCCGGTTTTATCCGATTTGGTCATGCGGTTCGACCAGTGACCCAGTGATTTAACCGATGAACCATTAACATAGCACTCTCACCGGTTTGATGACCGGTCTGATTTTTAAAACATTGATTGGATGCAATTGTAATTCTTTAAACTATTAATACATATTGATTAGACTCATTAATAATTAAGACTTAATTTTTCTATTAAATTTATGATTTTTCATTTTTATTAAAATCTTTATTTTTATTTCATCGTGCAACTTTGCAAAGTTTGACATCTTCCTTTCCGTCTAACCCAGCAAAATATGCAGCCGCCCCTGTAATTCAACCACGCCACTGGTCCGTACTGTAAAATTTCATCTCTTCTCTTTCTACCAGCCTTCTCTGTTCAGTTTTTTTTTCTCCAAAAAAAATTCACTGTAGTGGCCGCGAAACTCCGCCGCGGTAGCTACACGCGCCGTGTTAATGCATCTGAGTCAGCTGTCACGGCGACTCACCTGACATCACTGTAGCATCCAGCGGCCACTTTTCTCTGCACCGCCGCGATCCGCCGCAATTGGCCGATTAACGACTTAGAGTTAGATCTACTATATATCGTGTTGTTTGTTTACTGTGAACAATTTGTGTGAATTCTGTTTGTTTCATAACAGGGGGAAGATTCTAGGAATAGCGACTGCGTCTCATATAGAAGTGAAAAGGAATGGAGCTTCTGTGTTTAATTGTCACGTTAGCTGTGATTTTGGTTTTAGGGTTTGTGTTTGTAATCTTCGTTGAAGCATATAGAAGAAGAAATAATCATGAGTATGTACTTATTTTTATTCATCTAATCTTTTATTTATACGGTGAAAAGAAAATGTTGTGTGTTTATTTGGAGTGTGTGATTGTTTGTTTAATGTTTTGATTTTGATAATTGTGAAGGCACATTGAAGTTCCGGCGATTTTTGAGGATCCTAATTCGTTGAAACAGGTAAATATTTGTTTTAGAGCTTAAGTGATTATGCGAGATTTTTTTGTTAAATCTACATTTGTTTCTTTGGTGAGGGAGAGGAGAGTTTGTTAGGATTTGTTTGCGAGTTTGGAGGGTAGGAAAATATAGGGCTTTGGAGGAGTAAGGATAAAATTAGAGACATTTTTCACATTACTTGAGTAAGTGCTTTTGTGAAGAATGATAAATGAATGATTATAGTTAATATATTTTTAAGGTTGAAAATATTTTAACAACATAGATTTAATTTGAGTAATAATTTTTATCTAAATCCTTCAAAGTCATCTTTCAATACAATCTGTAAGTTTCTCAATTTTAGAGGGAATTTGTATTAAGAAGAAAAACAAATTCCCCTATTCAAGCTGGGAGAATATCCTTCCGCTCATATCTCTTACATCCTCCCTTTCTTCGAAAGTCTTCCCCTCCCTTTCCCTTCAAACTCACAGAGAGAGCCTAAGGGTTCTAATCTAGTGAGATAAATCTAGTTGGATTGACTTTTGGAGTCCTTTTTTAAATGGTTTATTTTTTCTTTCCACAAGTGAATTTGGAAAGTAAAATTGTGACTTTATTGCTAATTCTATAACTTGTAGTGATTGAATGTTATAGGTTCAGTTGAAAGTGGAAACATTTCTTAACCTATGTTTCCTATCATGATATAACTACATAATCAAGCATAGATATTACAATCTAATAAAATCACTACCCAATCAAGAAGTTAGAGTATTTCTATACAATTATTATGTATGGCTAGCTACTTGTTAGTTTGGTTGTGTTTATATATGCTCTTAATATGGCTGGACTCATAGTCTAATGAAAGTAAAAATACAAGGTTGATTTATAAAAAAAGGAAAGATATATCCTAAAGTGGAAGATGGGCACACTTCATGAGAATGATTAAGGAATGATTTACTGCTGTGTCATAAGTTAATTTGCATATCATCCGTGTCATGAAGCTGAAGTTTCTGTATCTTAAATTAACTCAGAAATTTAAGTTAGTTGTTCTTCACTTTTTTCATTTTAAAACTAGGCTTCAAAATGAATCTTGACTATCTCCTTTAGCATTTGAGCTTATCCATTTTCGCATATATTACTCTTTCATATGCAACCTCTTCACTATTATTGAGCTAGAGTGGTTGGCATTTTATGGCCTATATTTAATTTATACTTTTGTAATCTACTTTCAATCCCAAATTCTAGAGGAAGGATCTTCATCGTTAGTGTATTTCACATGCATCTTTATTCACCTTTTACCCAAAAACATCTCAAATTCAGCACATTGTGCCCTGAGTCCCTACATTGACATATTTAGCCTTCATTGTGAATATCAAATTATCAAAAGTCTACCTTTTTTTTTATGGGAATCAAAAGTCTACCCTAAATATGTATAAAAATATTATTTTTTATTTTTAGTTATCAATTTATCAATCAAGTTAATGCATAGTTTTTTGAGGATAGGCCCCAGTCATGAATTAGCTTTAACTGATCACTAATTTAATTATTTTTTATTTAGGTACCTTGCCCACATGTTGTTGATCCTGCCTCAAAGTATATTTCTTTGATAATTCCTGCATTTAACGAGGAACATCGACTTCCCAGTGCACTTGAGGAAACTATGGTGTAAGTCATAGTATATCCCTTTCTGATTATATCAAGATGTAAATAACATGTTTGACCTTCCATTCCTTGAGGAAAAAAGTTGAAACCATAGTATGCAGTCAACAAAAGAGAAAATCCAAGCTTGTAATAGTTATATAAATTTAAATTTATATACACTTTTGTATGGCCCCATTTATTTCAATGGGCTATACTTCGTACATAAACTTGTGACGTAACTGCTGATCTTGTGGAGTAGTATAGCATTTATTGTTTGTTGTTATGATAAGAATAGTTTTACTCATGCTTTCGCCGTTTTGCATTGTAGTTATCTGCAACATCGTGCTTCAAAGGATCCTTCTTTTTCATATGAGGTACTTCCAGTTCCATTCTCTTGGAATGTTGTATAAGAATCTAGCTCATTGTCTTGAGAATAAGGACCTATTGTATGGTTATAAAGAAAACTATATATTATACCATGTGAAACATTATATATTGATCTTTTAAAAAAAAAAAAATTGGACATGCATAAAATAGGCTATAGTTCACTCATAAACTTTACTAAATTAAATTGAAATTACTATCAATATCCATTTTAACCTCCTTGCCTTACATACTTTATTTTAATATGTTTGTACTTCACATCTTTCCATGGTTACACTTTGTTGATCTCTTAATCAATGGTCAATCGAGCAGGTTGTAATTATTGATGATGGAAGTGTAGATGGGACTAAAAGAGTAGCTTTCGAATTTGTTAGGAAATACACAGTAGACAAGGTAAGGGTCATCCTTCTTGGAAGAAATCATGGCAAGGGAGAAGCCATCAGAAAAGTAAGTCGAATTTAAAATCGTCTTTTAAAATGTACCCTTATTGAATAGTTGTCACATTATGGTTGTGAATCATCATTAAATTAATTAAGGCTTTCTTCAATCCTTGAAAGCATGGTATTACAGGGAATGTTGCACTCACGCGGTGAATTACTTCTCATGCTTGATGCTGATGGAGCAACCAAGATCACTGACCTAGAAAAACTTGAAAATCAGGTTAATGGAATGTTATGATGTGCAATTTTTACAGATATATAGCTATTTTACTTTATATTTCGAGTTGTAGATGTTTATATGCATTGTCTACTGTTTTGCTGTCAGATTCGAGCTGTTGCCAAAAAGGATGGAGATTCAAGTGGTAGTGATCCTAGCTTTAGAATATCTGATACACCTGTTGTTGTATTTGGTTCACGAGCTCATCTAGAGGAGAAAGCTTTGGCTACAGTTAAGCACAGCCTTCTCCATTCTTTGTTTTCTTGTTCCCATGTGTATACGTCATCAGGGTTGAATAACCTTGCTTAACATCTGCAGAGGAAGTGGTACCGCAATTTTTTAATGAAGGGGTTCCATCTTGTGGTTTTACTGGCTGCTGGTCCTGGAATTCGTGATACACAGGTAATTTCCTACTTCATTAGTTTGTGACCTTGCATTCTGATTTCAGTACCCTGATGGTTAGAATACTAGTTTTTCACACATGCTATTTTTTGCCAAAGCTTT
The DNA here is from genome assembly GCF_029867415.1 of Vicia villosa. NCBI lineage: Eukaryota > Viridiplantae > Streptophyta > Magnoliopsida > Fabales > Fabaceae > Vicia > Vicia villosa. The sequence goes on along the minus strand of NW_026706709.1, from coordinate 34,480 downwards.
TGCATACATACTAAGTGATCAAAGCTATGATAGACGTTGTTGTAACATGTATATGTGTTGATTTTCTGTTTTATTAACTGCTTTTATGCTTTTGCTTGTGCATGCATATTTCATTTTGGTTTTTTATTGTGTCTGATATTGACATTGTACTTTCACAGTGTGGTTTCAAGATGTTTACTAGGGCTGCAGCTAGGAAACTCTTTTCAAATGTCCGCTTGAAAAGGTGATTTTTCTGAGCACTTTAGCCAATATAATTTCCTGTATGTAGTCTTCTCGTAAATAGACAGAAAAATAGAAGCTAATCACTGCGGTGCATTTAGATATTATATTTGCACTTGTAAAATTGCCCCCTTGCTTTCCTCTATTATTTGGTACTCCCTCCATCTCATAAAGTGTCTTATTTGAGCAATGTGCGGTTCTTAAGAAAATGCTTAGAGGTGTTGATTTTAGTGATAAAAGTAATATCATTTACTAGAATACCCCTATTAATAGTTAAAGAGTAGTTGAATAAAGTGAAAGTTAATAAATAGGGGTAGAGTAGTGAAAAATAATAATAAGTGCTGCATTAGTATTGTAAAAGGACAATTATTTTTAGACAGAAAAAGTGCAAATGAGACACTTTTTATGAGGCGGAGGGAGTATAAATTTTCTTGTAAAGCCTCTTAGTAAAATCGTGTCTATTACTAGGTTGTCAATAGGGGTCTTGAGCGCCACTACTGCTGCGGAGAGGAGGCTGTTTGCAGTAGTAAGGCTGGTGGTGGTGCGGAATAGGATCGAAGGCGCTCCTAGGGATTTCGTGGGTCACGGCCTGGAGCGGATTCTGGGCCACTTTTTGATTTTTCACTTGAAAATTTTAAGGGTAATTTGGGCATTTTGCTTTTGTTTGGAGTTGTAAACTGTTTCAAGGCTTCAAGTTCATCGTTCTCTTTGCAGTTCGTTTATCCTCCTTCAACCTTCATCTTCCCTCTGCTATCATCTTCCTTTTTCTTATTTCTTTAACTCATTTCTTTTTCCTTTGTTTTCTCTCTTCTTTTTTATTTTTTACTCATTATTTTTCCCTCATTTCTTTTCCTTCTTTTCCCCTCTATTTTTTTTTTCTTCCATTTCCTTCCTTCTTTTTTACTTTGTTTTGTCTCGTTATATGTTAATCCTGTTTTTTATTTTGTTTTCCCCTCCTGTTTTCAGTCTCATGGCGACATCATCTATACTTTTTGCTCATATAATGTTTTGATCAAGACTTGTTGATGTTGATTGAGTGTTTTGGTTAAGACTTATGGGGTTTTGAGTGTTTTTTTAATTAAGCTTTGTGTTTAATATATGAATGTTTTACTGATTAAATTATTTGTTTAATTTTACAGTAAATGTGTCTTTATGCTTATAATATTATTCATCGAAATTTGTCCAAAAAATTATTAAAAAGCCACTGTCCCGCTATCCCATTTTCGGGGTTGGCCGTTCCACGCTACTATCCAGGGTTGCCTACATAAGTCTATTATGATAAAAGTAGACTGTGCCATCACTCGTTTTTCTATAACTTGCTTGAAAGAATATGAAAAATAGAATGTTTTCAAGGAAATGATCTGATCTGATTCTTTTATCTTGTAAGAGTTTTTTTTTAACTCTTCAATAGTTGGTTCTGTGACTAATACAGGCACCACATGTATACAACTCTTAGAAAAAAAAGAATTATAACTGACATAAGCTAGAAAGTCATCATGAACGGTGTTTGATTTCTGGAAGATAACTTGTGCATAAAATTTAGACTATGGAAGAGGAAGCCTACTCAGAATAATGCAATTGACATTTAATGCAAGTAAAAATTAAGTATCTTTTAGATGATAAAAGATATTTTGTTGTTTGGAATATTGAATTCATATTTTGCTGATCTGAAAGATAAGTTGATTATTGAGGAAGCCTAATCTGAGAATAATGCAATTTACATCAACAGGAAGTGAAAATTAAGTATCTTTTAGATGATAAAAGATACTCTGCATATGTTTAGAATATTGTATTCATATTTTACTGGTCTGAAAGATAAGTCGATTTTTAAGTTGGGGTAGTTTTGTTCAATCAAGCTTTCTGCCTTGTATACAAACTCTCTAGCCATATATATGATGAAAGCTTTGAACTTTTCTTCAATAGTCTTTTTCATTCTATGCAGGTGGTGCTTTGATGTTGAATTGGTCTTTTTGTGCAAGTGGTTTCAGATCCCAATTTCGGAAATTTCTGTAATTTGGTCTGAGATTCCAGGATCCAAAGTGAATCTTCTTAGTATACCAAACATGGTTTGGGAGCTTCTGCTAATGTCCGTAGGGTACAGGATTGGTATATGGAGAATCTCTAATTCCACCTGAGCTTCAATGATCAATATTGGGAAGAAAATTGGCATTTTCCTATCCACAGAGTGTCATGTTAATGAGAAATTTAAAGTTTGTAGGTCTAATCATAACTTTCCGGACTATGCACTTCAGGATGGGGTCATGAATGCTTTGGTTTTTTTTCCCTTTGTTTTTTTACTAGATAAAAAGTATTCAACAATTCATAATTATACCATTTACTGTTTTTATTTCTTACATGGTTAACATACTCCCCAGAAAACATTTCATTCCTTAGGTGCCAATTTGAAAAAGAATAGCTTACATTGGTGAGTTATTTCAACGTTTTTTTCCTCATCATTGTTTGTGGGATGTATTGCAAAACATGTAATCAAACCGGGATTGGTGTATTTGTTCTAAAAACAATCTACAGGATTTTCTTTTGGGTTGCCAATTGTGTCATACATTGACATTAAATGATTGATCAATGGGTTTATTAGTTTTATAATCCCATTTGTTAACCTGCGTTTCTCACATTCTTTTACCACACTTACTCACACACCTCTCTTGAATAATGGCTGTAAAAAGTAAATTATGAAATTCGTGTAATATTTCATTGTTGTATTTGTATGAGAATTTAACTTGGCACCCCCAAAATTATACTTGGCACTCTGCAATATGTATGAAATGACCTAAATGTTCAAAATAAAATTTATTACCACATTTTAGGAAATTTACGTGAAACACCGGATTTTTCAAATCTTTGGACGATATTGGAAATTTGAAGAGCGTATCGGAAATTTGGCGAAAATAAGTAAGTTTCTGATAGATTTTATGAAATTTTTGGTATTTTTTATCGGAAAATTTAAAATATCTGGTATTCTGTACTGAAAATTTAAAAATTTCTAATATCTTTATAAAATTATATAAATACTATAAACTTTGAAATTTTTGGTACAATGTCCAATATCGAAAATTTTGAAATTTTTGGTATTTCTATTTTTTTTTTTTAAAAAAGAAGCTATTTTGCTTATATTTTTAATTTTTTCTGTGTGGACTAGAGGCAAAGATGGTACTGTTGCGGGTCGGACCATTGATAGAGCCGATGCTCGTGCTCGGGCAGCTGTTGATGAGGCTGGTACCTCAGTGTTACGTGCTGGACGAGTTCCTCTGACCGGTTCTAACCGAAAACGGAGGGCTGAGCAGGCGGGTAGGGGGTTCCTCGCACCTTGTCGTCGGGGTGGTAGAGCATCCACTGCTGTGGACGAGCAGGTGGTTCAGGATGATGTTGCTGAGGTTGAGGCGGTGGCTGTTGCTGGGGAGGAGGTTGCTGTTGCTGAGGAGCAAGTTCCTAGAGTTGAGGAGCGGGTGGCTGTAGTTGAGGAGGAGGTTGTTGAGGAGTGGGTGGTGCACGATACGGACACCACCCCAGGTGCATCTACGGAGCCATCAGTATACACTGATGGAGCTTTTCCAGGAGGACCTTTTGACAAGTCCGTTTTGACAGGATATGCTGACCATGTCGCTTATAGGATATGGCATGGAGAGGTATGTAACATTGCTTAAGTGCTTAATTTTTATTATGCAATTTTTATTACACAGTATTTTAATTGTATTTTTTTTTGTTACAGGAGCGTCCAGTGCTGAAGCTCACTTCTCACGGGTCGAAGTTGAAGAACTTTCCCGAGAGACCGATGCTTGAGCAAGTGGCGAGGATAGTTCGGGACTTCCATTTGATGGACTTTGCTGGATGCTCCTTGACGATGCTGGACGTCCCTATATTATCAGCTTTTGTTGAGAGATGGCACCCGGAGACATCATCCTTCCATCTTCCATTCAGGGAGATGACAGTGACTCTGGATGATGTGCATTCCCTATTTCACATTCCGATTGTTGGTACGTTTTTCACACCAGTTCATAGGGACCAGACGATGGCGGTGCACATGGTGATGGATGCTTTAGAGGTTGATGAGCTGGTTGTGCTTAAGGAGTTTGGTGACACTCGGGGCTTTCACCTCAAGATGTCTTGGTTGAGGAGGGTTTATCAGGAGCTTGTCGATGCAGGGAGGTATCAGGCTGCCGCTATGGCGTACATGCTACATCTAGTGGCATGTACTCTCTTTGCGGACAAGTCTGGAGTTTATATAGACGTCAGCTATCTTTCTCTATTCATCAACCTTGAGACCCCATGTTGGGCTTGGGGAGTGGCGGCAATGACGATGCTGTACACGACGCTTGATGTCGCATCTTGTCTTGACACCAGACAACTTGCTGGTTATCTGAGCTTGTTACAGGTATATATTCTTACATGGTTTTTTGTGTTTTATTATTATTTACCTGGGCTTGATTATTTTTATTTATGCAGTGTTGGATCTACGAGCAATTCCCTCACAGCTGCGAGCGGAATACCCAGCGTTGTGCGGCTGCTGACCCTTATGCAAGGAGGTGGAAGGCCGGACAGACCCATCATGGAGGGGTGATTGAGTACAGACGGAGGCTGGATGCTTTGACGCTGTATGATGTCATCTGGACACCGTATACAGGTCACTGCGATCATCTTCCTTTTGATGTATCTTCTTTATATTCAGGGTATGTCATATGGGAGAGCCATGTGGCTAGACACTTGCTTGAGAGGTGTCTACGTCAGTTTGGTTATATACAGGGCATCCCACGTCCGGTCCCAGAGACTCTAGCTGGTGGCATTGATCGTTGGATTCAAAGTCACATCCTCAGCTCCCTCGAGATCATTGATACAACCATTGCGGTTCAGTAGCCTGGGCAGTGTAAGGATGGTTTACCTGGAGTGGTTCCTTAGTGTGTCACACCCTAGGGTCATACCACCTACCGCAGCATCTGATGTTCCAGGGCCTTCAGGTACCAGGGCTTCTTCACCACCACCACCACCACCACTACCACCTCCACCTCCCGCAGGTGACAAGGACAGCAGCCTGCAGTACATCGTCGTTCACTTGGATAGCCTCATGGATTTGGTGAACCCTACTGGTGATGTTCACAGTATTTTAGCTAGGTTGACGGATGTTACCCGTAGTGGACCTATGTAGATTTATTTTATTATGATTGTATCATATGTATTATTTGTATATTTGTATATTTTGTACGAACATTTTATGTATGAACATATTTTTTATTGCATAATCTTTTTGGCTAGTACATATTTCGAGTAGATAAAGAAAATAACATCAATAACAAACAAACATAGTTAATAAACATCAGATGACAAACAACAAGCATAAACAGTACTCTGAAACATGAAAACCTAGGCACTACCGGAAGACTCTGGACGAATCAGACACTTCATTATGTCGTCCACGGATCTTTGGATCTGCGTATCCAATTCGATCGGACCTTTAGTTATCTTACGACGAAATGATTTCCACATGTCCTTCACATCTCTATTATTCTTCAACTAGATTAATTTGTATTTCACCCTTCCATTTGTATCAATCCAGTCCTCCCGAAACTCGATCTTTGTCACCCTTCTGTTATCAGAATCTAGAAGCAAATTATTTAACGTTTCTTTCAAGGTGGCAAAGGATTCAGCGTCGTTTGGAATCTTGGTTTGAACAGCAGGGTTGCGACCATTGAACTACACAGATACTTTAATCAAATACTGAGGAAGATGCATTTTGTTGAAATGATGTGTTATCTAATAACCCTAAGACCCTTATTTATACAAATGGTGGTGCATTCTAGACCACACAAATGTATCGGGTGCAATCAGGACCCTCAAAAAGTGTCGGCAAAATCTCAACCGTTTAAAAAACCAAAATTTGAAACATATAGGAAATTTAGTTAATTTTAAAATTCTGGTATACTAGAAATTTGAATATTCCATAAAATTTCAAATTAACTAAATTTCTGGCATGCTGTATTGAAAATTTCAAATTAACTAAATTTTTGGTATTTGGTACCAGAAATTTTGAAGTGCATACCGAAAATTCTTTGTTTCTCAAATTTTTTCAACAAGGGTAAAATTGGATTAAATAAAAAAGGGGGGGCGGGGGACGCGGGGGTGGCAAATATAAAATAGGGGGTGGCAAGTAGATTTCCATATTTGTATGTACCCACATTTTTCATTTATCCATTTGCAAAGTTGCGCATCACTTCAATAAGACAATTTGTTTTATATCGGCGAAAAGTACTCCACAGAACCTCTAAATCTGCATCTATCTTTAGTTCAAAGTTGGTGAACTGTATCTTCTCGTCGCTGTCAAACGAAGGTGAACGATACTCGAGCTTGACAATTCGTTGATTTTTGGATATCGTAGGAGCATGTTTAGTTTAGATATTAGATCGGCGCGAGTTATGTTCTCGCAAACCCTAAACAGAAGTGACGGCTTCTCATCATTGAAATACACAAATACAAGGATGAGACATTTTCAGATATTGGGTGTTTTGTAGCAAAAAAAACAAGATAAGAAACACCCCATTTATTCAGGGCTTGAATGATTTTGGACCTTAAAAACCTTATCCTGTCATTTGGGAACTTTTCGGAGATGCGTTTCTGGATAAACCCTTTTATTTTACAAAAAAGAGTTTATTCGGATACACATCCGAAATTATTCCTGTTTTTTTAGAATTACATTAGGGCTTATCCGGATATGCATATTGAAATAAACCATAAACATGAACCAAACTAGAAACTTAGAAAATATAAATATAAGTTACAAACCTTAAAATGAGTAAAAAATGGTTGACATTTGCGTCATAATTACTGGATATATATTACTTATGTATTAAATCGTATCAAGATTACATCGTTGACGACAATACATTCAAAAAGTGTATCTATTACAATCTAAAATGCATAAAAAGATACATCACCGCATAAATTTACGACTGGTTTCTCCTTCGACTTTTCCTTATTGGATTCTCTTTCAAGCTCGCTCAATTTGATGAACTCTACTATCTTTTCCAGAAATTGATCCGACAAAGTCTGTTCCTCTTTGGTGAAATGTTTCGTCCACTCCAACGATGTACTTGGTATAAGACACCCCAATTTCAAATGAACCTCAACAAAATGTAGCGATTTCAAAAGCCACCATATACACATGATGCGTCCGGAAGGATTTTTAGGTTAACCACTAAAAATGTTATTTTTTTCCGTATAACATTGTGTAGAATTCCCTATTTGACATCAACTCTTTCAAAATATTTTGGTGAACAAGAAAGTGATTCTCATCTCCTTTACCCAACAAGTCGGATACGACCAAAAAATCGCAATTACCATCACCCTTAATATTTACAATCCGCTCAATGTGTTAGTGCATAAAAAGCGACATTTCTTCAATGAAGATTATTTTCGGCATCAGAAACGAAAGGGGTGGTTTACTAATGCGAGCACCCTTGTACAATTTTTTTTGAGATTTTGGAGTTGGAGAATCCGGGAAATGTGAATCAACTATTCCAAGTATGAAAGAGACTACTTTGTTGAATTGTCATCTTGTGTTGGTTTGAACTTTTTAAGGGAATCTTTGGTTTAAAATGGTTTTGAATGAGGTTTTAAATCTGTGGTTTCTGGATAAGAAAAAGTTGTTTGTATTTCATTATGTTGGTTTCGGAGCATTTGGTTCACGACGTCCCACTCTTTACAAAAATCACCCTTACCATCACCCTACCATTTCTTCAAGGCCAAATGCGTACACTCGACTCTGTTGGTTGTTGTGTTTCCAAGGTGTCTAACCTGATCGGTCTAAGCACAAACAATCTTCTCCTTCACTTAGTCAAGAATAGTACTCTCAACATATTTCAGGAAATTTGGATATTTGGAACACACACTCCTAAAATGCATTACAGAGGCAACATTTAAGCCTTATGTCGATAAATTTAATATACCAATCCATGCATCCATTATCTTTTCCACCACCACACCTGGTTTAACCATTTTTCCGTCTTCACCATTGATATGTTTGGTTCTATTCACGGGTTTGAGCCGACATCTCACATTTTTAATGTGATATCGACCAAGTAATGCCCTTTGCAACCGAAGTCATCAATGTGGTGTCTCGATCTATGACAAATACCTTCAACATATTTTCATGGTCCTTCAATAAGGTCTTGCACATTTCTAATTCCCAAGTAACACTGTCTTCTTTTCCGGCTTCCAAAAATACGAACCCCGTTGAAAAAGTCTTCTCTATAGATGTAACACCAACAATTTCCAGAAGCGGAAGCCTATACTTGTTGGTCTTATACGTTAAGTCAATTATAAGGACGGTGGAAAATACGTTGAACAACTTGATACTTTAGGGATGAGTCCAAAATATGTCACGAACAGTGACTTTATCATCACAATTCCTGTACCTAAAAACATAATGGTTGTCATCCTATAGCTTCAAAAATGGTTGCATTTCGGATATCAAACCTCTTATCGCCATATTGTTTTGATAATAAGCATTGTACACCTGCTTCATATTTGAAACACTTTCATGTCGTTTCCATTTCAAATCAGCACATATGTTTTTAGGCGTCACACTAATTAAAGACATGTCTGAAACAATTACCTTCTCCACCAGTTTAAGGCGACATACGATGGGATGACCGACTAGCTTGGATTGTAAATTTCTATGTATCACCCGCCTTACGGTATTCATGCGATTTAAACGGGCATTCACATTTCCTTGATCCTATGTCATCATATTTCAACTTCTAAATCGGTGGAACATACATACCACTTCTCTCGCATCTTATGGTAATAAATTCTTGCCTTTGACTAGAACCATTGTTGGACCTTTCGATTACAATGCCAAACCTCAATTTTTTGGCCACCATGCGGACTCATTCAAGCATATGTTCACGAGCAGTATATATTTTTTCATTTGTAAATTTTTTACCAACATCTATTTGGACATCAACCGGTCTAACATCGTCCTTCACCTCATTCGATTTAACACAATCCTTCACCTCATCGTGTTTAACACCTTCGTTCACTTCATCAATTTTGCATCGATATTTACAACAACTTAAAAAAATATATTTGGGTGCACCATACCTAACACAAACCAAAACAAAAAAACTATAAAAAAAATTTAACAGGAAAATTCGGAGATGAATCTTCGAAACAGGTAGTAGGTGAACTCGGAGATACATCTCCGGACTCAACATACGTTTTTTTCAACTAAAAAACAATATTAATGCAAGCAATGAGGGATGAAATGAGTGAACTTTACCTCAAATTGCAGCTTCGTTTACTTTCTTTTATGTGATAAAACACAAAAATGATGATTTACAGTCGAAAAAAAATGATTGAGAATGAAAGTTTTTTTTAAGGGTTTTGAGTTATGGAGGAAGAATGAAGGTATGAGAGTGATGATCATGCAAGATGGTGATATATTCATTTTCCCCGCTTGACATTTTCGGAGATGCATCTCCGAAAATATCACTGAATGAATAAATGATAATTCTCATTGAAAAAAGTTGGGAAAATAGGTTTAGGGGTATTTTCGGAGATACGTCTCCGAATTCACCACAAAAGTATTCAAAGATGCATCTCCGAACTAAATTTTGGAAAAAATGGGCCGAGGTGTGTTCTGAGATACATCTCCGAAATTTCCCAAAGACATTTTTGGGTTTTCAGAGGTTTGATTCACACAACAAGGGTGGGAATAGAAATTTCGTTTTATCTCTCTTTAGGTTTGTTCTCTTTCAGAACACACAATCTGTATAAAATATCTCTAGCGTACAATTCATATGCTTGATTTTGTGTTCATGATAATTTGTTTGAAACTCATTTTCATATGATTTCCAATGCATCTAAATTGGGCTTGTACAAAAACTCCTGAAATGGTTTCCAATGTATATAAATTGGTCTATGAATTGAACAAAGGTAGTGAGAGTATGAGAATTTAGTTTGATAGGATATATCCAAGTATAACAATGGTAGGAATCAACACATGTTAGAAAATATGTATTTCCACAAATAAATATAACGTAGGAAGGAACCCAAATATCATAAAACACTAATTTAAGGGGTTTTGTATAAACAACTGTGGATGTGGTGGATGGTAACATATGAAGTTTCCCTATACAACATGCATTGCAAAAATCAGTCATACTTTTATATGAAATTTGAATATTATAAAGTTTAAGAACATGTTTCAAAGCCTCATGATGAGGATGTCCTAGTTTATGATGTCAAATTTGATACAAGCTAGGACTAGAGTTCCTAGTGCTATTTTTTCAAAGAATATTGAAAATAGAACTTTGAGCTAGAGCTGAGGTATAAGTTGGCTTGATATTTGATGAAGTGGTGGTGACATTTAGGATTTGAGGAGATGATGGTTGTTGTTGATGATCTAACTTGTAAAGTCCATCACTCCCAAGAGAGCCAGTTAAAAACACTCTAGAAGTAGCCTGTCATTTTATAAAGCATGAGTATGCATAGAACTCAAAGAGTACCAAATTATCCCTAGCAAATTGACTCGCTAACAATATTTTTGTGATATATGGGGCATGAAGAAGTTTCTTCAATTTAAGAGAAGTGTCGAAACATAAATTGAAGGGGAAATCATTAAACCAAGAGAAGTAATAGAAGTGTCGAAACATAAATTGAAGGGGAAATTATTAAACCAAGAGAAGTAATAGACAAACCTTACCCATTTCCAATGTGGACATAGTCAGATCCAGGGAGTAAAATGGAGACCATTGGATTGGATGTATCTGGTGTGACATGAAGTGTAACTCCTAAATTAGGTGGCAAGTTTGGTTGTAGAAAGGTCAGGAATAAATGCCCGTTAGAAATGCCTTACGTTTTGGTGCAAAGTTCTGAGTGTGCAGAGAGAGAATCACAAGCCGTGAAGCATTCATGTGTGTGGAGTTGGGGGCTTTGCAACTATTTTGTGTCCAACCATTGAATTAAGGATTTCCATAGTTGCCATAGGAATGAGATGTATGGTAGTTGCCATTAGGATCTAGTATGTGACGAAAGTAGTTAGAAATTCGGGTATGATAATCCTGGATAACTTCGAAGAAGAAAATTTCTTTATCAACCCCCATGTCTTCTTGGTCACCTCTGGTGAAAAATCCAAACTACCCCTAACTTCGGAAATGCATTTCCGAAATGCAAGAAAAAGGTGTTTTCGGAGATGCATTTCCGAAATGCAAGAAAAAGGTGTTTTCGGAGATGCATCTCCGAAAGCGCCTTTTTTTTTGAAAAAATTGCCTTATTTCGGAAGTTCATTTCCGAAAACAGCATTTCGGAAGTTCATTTCCGAAATACTGCGCGTTTTGCAGATTAAGCAAAACAACCCCCTCCCCCTAATCATTTACCCTAATCATTTACCCAAACTCAAACTCTCTGCAAAAATTCTGCAAAAGCAAGTGTGAAGTAGCCAAACTCTTCTTCCAAACTCAACCAAACTCATCATGAAACACTAATTGGTAAGTTTCTCATTGTTTTTTCAAGATTTAGATCCATTTGAATAAACTCTATTAGGGTGTTTAGAAACTGAAAAAATCACATTAAGATAGGTTATTACTGATATTAGGATGTTTAGTAGGCATAAAAATAGTTTTGGTTTAGGTTTTTGGGGTCTGCCATTGGAGGTTGCAGAGAAGTTCTGCGCAGGGGTGTTTCGGAAGTTCATTTCCGAAAACACCTCCATCCCAGTTTTCGGAAATGAACTTCCGAACTGTATCAGAAGTGCATTTTTTTTGTTTTTTCATTTGTCTCGCATATTAATCGATTTCGATTGTTTACAGGAACATGTCATGCAACCAACCATCACGCATCAGACAGGGTAGGGAGACCCAGACTGCGTCGGCTAGACGCGAGCGGGCGGCGGCGCAGCTGGCGTCGACACAGGGACGGGGGCAGGGCCGGGGACGACGTGTGCGAGTTCCCGTGGGCGACGGAGAGGGTACATCTGCTTCAGGATCTAGGAGTCGGCTGGCTCGGGTATCTTCTTCCCGCCAGCGAGAGGAGGAGGATGAGGAGGAGGTGGCGCCAGTGCCCTACCACGAGCCGGAGGGGGTACCGGATGTTGACCCTCCAGCCGGGGAGGAGGATGAGCAGGAGGACAACTATCCGGGAGGGCCCATTGACACTTCCGTGCTGATTCACTACCACGATCACGTCGCTCGACGTATCTGGGAGGGAGAGGTATTTTTTATAAATTAACCGTTTATTTGTCACCATTTTTTATAATTTAACCGTTTATTTATCGCTTATTTAATATATGTCGCTTATTTGTTTTTTTTTTGTAACAGGAGAGAGAGCCGTTGAAAATGGTGAACCATGCCCGGAAGATTTTCAGTCTATTTAAACCAGCAGCTGAGTGGTTTAACGACCATGTGCAAGCTTCAGGGCTTAGCGGGCTCTGCATGACGGGGTACACCACCATCAGCACCGGCATGCAGGGGGCATTTGTGGAGCGCTGGCACAAGGAGACATCCTCTTTCCACTTGCCGGTTGGGGAGATGACGATCACCTTGCATGACGTGCAGTGTCTTCTCCACCTGCCGATTAGGGGGCCGCTGTTGTACCACTCCCGGATCCAGAGGTTTGAGGCCATTGAGTGGATGACGCTCTATTTGGGCATGGAGCACGAGGTTGCTCACTTTGAGTGCGTCACGACATCTGGGCCTCATGTCCGGTTCACCACACTGAGCTGCTATTTTGAGCACCACCTAGACGCGGCGGCCGAGGCTGAGGAGGCGGGTGACGAGCTATTCACACACTATCACCGCGGCTGCACTCTCCGGTGTTGGTACATGCATGTGGTAGGCGCTGCATGCTTTGTGGACAAGAGTGCAAGGTACGTCGACGTGACCTACCTCCGCTACTTCATGGACCTGGATACCGTTCACCAGTGGAACTGGGGGGATGCTACTCTGGCATACCTCTACCAGAAGCTGAATGAGGCCTCCAACTGGAGGACGAGGCAGTTGGTTGGATCCTGCACACTACTTAAGGTACGTTTTATTTTAATACATTATCGTATTTATTTATTTATTTATGTTTCGTATTTGTTTTTAATACATTATCGTGTTTCTGTTTCAGAGCTGGATCATCTCCTACTTCTCCCGCATCCACGGCTTTCACATCGATCCTGCGTATGTGGACGCCATGCCCAGGGCCGCCAGATACGTTCTCCAGAGGGGGAACGATGCGATGGGACCATACCGTAGATACCTCGACCGCACGATGCACGACGACGTCACCTGGAGGCCGTTCAGCGACTACGCTCAGATTGTCCCCTTTGACGGCATTGCTCTATATTCAGGCTGGCTGGCATGCGGGACTACCATCATGGTCCGATATCTCCCTGAGCGGTGCATGCGTCAGTTCGGATTCGTGCAGCGAATACCCAGGTCACCCTTTGAGGCTGCTCCCGACACAGTGACCCGAATGCAGCTCACTGCCATATGGGAGGACTGGCAGCATCATGTGGTACCGCAGGAGTACCGTCTCACTCGGGTCACACAGGACTGGCACAGTGAGGAGGGATACGTCACATGGTTCTATCGGGTGTCACATTCTCTGCTCAGACCTGACGTTCCCGGCGCTCCTAGGCCAGCACACGAGGAGATCCTGGAGAACCAGCAGGCCGAGGATGACCACGCCATTGATCTCATGCCGATATGCCAGCGTATAGAGATGCTTGGGCGGGACGCGTTGGATCGAGGTGTCGTTCAGCAGGGCGGTCCAGAGGCTGTGGCTGTGATGGAGATGATCGCCACTGATGCGGGCCGTGCGGCGGGGTACAGACGGCAGAGGAGGGCCTAGGGTGAGAGGGTTAGGCATCCCCAGTAGTGGTCGGGTTTATTTATTTTTTGATTTCGGATTGTATCTTTCGCACAGTATTATTATTATTTTCGGCTTGTATATATTATTTGGATTTGATTTATCATATTAGTATTTTTCAGTTTATCTGTTGCTTATTTTATTTGGCGTTTGCGTTTAATTAAAATGCGAGACTGTTAAGATAAAACATAAAAAAAAAACAGTTTCTGCATAATTCGGAAGTTCATTTCCGAAGACACCCCCCATGAGGTGTTTTCGGAAGTTCATCTCCGAAGACACCCCCCATGAGGTGTTTTCGGAGATGCACTTCCGAATTGTGGAAATTTTTTTAAAAAAAAAGCGCTTCGGAAGTTCATTTCCGAAGCAGGGGTATTTTGGGATTTCCGCTGGGGGTGACCCCATAGGGAGGTGGCTAAAGAAATTTTCTCGAAGAATTGTGTTCGTACACTTTCCGAACAAAGTATTTCGACCCTATTTTTGTCCGGGTTTACGAAATCTTTGTGGGGATAATTCTCGAAGAGCAATCTGTTTCTGGCAAAAGAAAACTGATCAGGAATGTAGAGAGAAAGTATGGTTTTTCGTGTAACCAAAACCGAGGCCAAATGAATCCTTATATATGAGATCAATAACAGAAACCGAAAAGACACAACTGTTCAGAAAACGGTCATGTCTGTTGGGAAAGGGTACAACTGTTCAAAAAAAATTTCGAACGGGGCGTTGCCCCGCACCCCGCCCGCTGACCTGGATCCCGACGGGGCACTGCCTGTACCCCGCCAGGGGCTCTGCCCCTTGGACCCCGACGGGGCGCTGCCCCGCACCCCGCCAGGGGCTTCGCCCCTTGGAACCCCGTTTCAATTATTCGTATTCAATTACACGTTTGGCTCGACGAGCGTGCACTCCGCACTACCCTAACTCGTTTCAAGCTTAACGCATTATTGCATCGGCCTATAGTAAATCACATTACTACCAAAATACATTGATGATACTAAAATCACCAACAAACTCCCCCCATTTTAGTGTAATCCTTGATTTACTCACAGGTATAACGATCAAACAAATGCATAGACGAAAATGTCTTGCGATTGAATTTTCATCTTAGTACAAATACACATTCCAAATACTCGAAAATCGGGGTGTCACAATGATTGAACCCGTAAATCCATTTGAATATCTGAAGATATAGTACACATATGTTTCTTACAATACTCTACTATTCATACTTCACACTTTACAAACCACATGTCCTTATCCATTAATAAGCATATAGGAAGCCAAGTCCAAGCTTCCTGAAGCGGCAAAACTTCATTCTCACATAGGTGATCCTTTTAATCTTGCACCTGCATTTGCAATTTTCCAAAAGAATCATTAAGAAATATACTTCAACCTAGCCATCACTTGCAGGTCTGAGCACATACCTTGAGAAGATAAACACAATTGTTCCAATATCTAACTATGATCTTTCCACATTGAATTCTGCTTCTAACATTGTATTAGAAGAGAATTGGGTATACCATAGCTAATAGATTTAAATGGACTTTAATCCCATCCCAATTACCGACTTCTTCACTAAGTCTCTAGCTAACCCATTCGTCAAGTGGTCAGCTAAGTTTTGTTGCGACCGAACAAACTCAATAGATATCACCCCATTAATGATTAATTCCCTAATCATACTATGTCTAATACCCAAATGTCTAGACTTTCCATTGTATATTTGACTATATGCTTTAGCCAGTGTGGCACTACTATCACAACGGATAGAAATTGGTGATATCTGTTTAGGCCATATCGGAATCTCATATACCAAGTTCCTTAGCCATTCCACTTCTTTACCAGCAGCAGCTAATGCTACAAACTCAGATTCCATTGTGGAACCAGTTATACATGTTTGCTTCTTGGAATCCCATGAGATGGCACCTCCCCGAAGCAAGAACACCCATCCACTTGAAGAGGATGAATCTGAAGGATAGAAAAACACTTAGAAAAGGGGGGGGGGGTTGAATAAGTGTAGCTTTAAAACTCTTAAGATAAAAACAATTTTCACAATGATTTTTATCCTGGTTCGTTGTTAACTAAACTACTCCAGTCCACCCCCTTGGAGTGATTTACCTCACCTGAGGATTTAATCCACTAATCACACAAGATTACAATGGTTTTCCACTTAGATAACCTCTAAGTCTTCTAGAGTATTTTGATCACAACCTGATCACTCTAGGAACACAATGCTTAGATACCCTCTAAGACTTTCTAGAGAATCCGATCAAAAATTGATCTCCTCTAGTTTTTACAAATGAATGTAAACAAATTCTTACAAGAGTTACAATGCTTCTTAGTAAGCTATTATCACAACTGTGATTTTTCTCTTAAGTTTAAGCTTAATCTCACTAAGATATTACAACAGTAATGAAGTGAGGTTGAAGATGAAGTTTGAGAGCTTTTAGAATTTGACAGCGTTTCTGTAAGTTTGCGCAAAGTGGTGTATTCAGCTTCTCATGAGAACTTCTATTTATAGGCGTTTGAGAAGATGACCTTTGGGAGCATTTAATGAGTTGCGTGATCCGTACAACATTGCATTTAATGTTTCACTCTTTTGTCAACTACCTCGAGCCTTGCTTTTGCTGTGTCTACTGACGTTGCCTTTAATAGCTTCTAACATTCCTTTTGTCAGTCAGCGTAGCCTGCCATCTTGTACTTGCTTCTGATATGATGTTTGTGTAAACAACGTTTGAATATCATCAGAGTCAAACAGCTTGGTGCAGAGCATCTTCTTGTCTTCTGACCTTGAAGTGTTTCTAGCGTGATACCATGAGAACTTCAGTGCTTCTGCTTTTGATCTCAAGTTCTTCTGATGCTTCAGTAGACCATGTTCTGATTCTGCTTGACCATCTTCTGATGTCTTGCGAGAGCATGTTCTGATGTTGCATACTTGAACCTTCTGAGTCAGTGCTTCTTGCGCTGATTTTGTGCATACTCTTTATATATTTCCTGAAATGGAAATTGCATAGAATTAGAGTATCACATTATCTCAAGCAAAATTCATATACATTGTTATCATCAAAACTAAGAATATTGATCAGAACAAATCTTGTTCTAACAATCTCCCCCTTTTTGATGATGACAAAAACATATATAAATGATATGAATTTGCAATCAGAATATCAGACGGCTAAAGACAATTACACAATTATAGCATAAGCATATAAACATAGTGTGTGAATATGTCTCCCCCTGAGATTAACAATCTCCCCCCTGAGATAAATAATCTCCCCCTGAAATAAATACTGGAAGAAATTTATAAATAAAGGACTTCCCTGAGTATTTTCCATTTCAGTTGAGACGATCACATATGCTTAGATCTTCAGAACATTCAGAGCTTATGCTTCTTGCTTCCATAGGACAGCTTCAGAGCTTTGAATTTCTTCTTGAATCATTGCATGCTAGATTGTATCAGAACATTGTTGAATGTACCAGAGCATCATCAGAGCATCTCTACATCCTGAAATGTTTCAGAGAAAACTAAATGACAAAAGTCAGAGCATGAATGAATCATAACACAAAATATGTATCAGAGCATATAGTATGTGTCAGAGCATAAAACAATTGTATCAGAACACATAAAAATGCATCAGAACATAAACTATGTATCAGAGCACATAGAGAAGAAAAAATGTATCAGAACATATAAGGAATAAGAATGTGTTAGAGCATATTCTATCACAAGAATATCAGAACATTCTTCCTTCTTTCTTCTGATCTTGAAGCTTCACACCACTCAGCTTGCTTCAATTTTCATGAGCTTGTTTCTATATAGAATTTCTTTTCCTCATGTCTTTGCTTCTTATGTTGAGCTTTTTAGAATGTCTTCAATCCTGCAAAACACTCAAAGACATAGAACTTGCAAATTCTGTTAGAAATGTGGAGACTTACTCCCAGCAACTGATAATATAAATCAGATCATTTATCACATTTTCTCCCCCTTTTTGTCTTAACATCAAAAAGCATAAAAGATTCAGATGAAAAAACAAACAATATGAGAGAAAAGAAGATAATTTTCATTGATCAAAATTAATCAGAAGTTACAAAAGGAGATGCAAGAAGACAGATGCAAGAATCAAGGAGACAACTAGGACACAAAAGACTACGACTAGCCTAGCTTAGACATAATCTTAGCCAGCATGTCATGAATACCGGCAGTGCTTTCATTCTGCTTCTTCATGAAGTCTCTGAACTCTTCATGTGCTTGATCATGCTTATCCAGGCGAGAAGCAAGAGCTTCTTGACTCTGTTGAAGAACCTCCAAAATCTTCTCCAGACGAGAGGATTCACCAGAAATTTCACCACCAGCATTCAGTGGAATAGCATGTCCAGCAGAAGCATCCAATGTAAGAACATCTTCATGAGTTTCCGGAACAGGACTTTTCTCAGAAGATTGATTCTCAGCATTAGCTTCTTCCATAGAAGCATCTTCATCATATTCTGGAGTAGGAAGATCAGAAACTCCATTCTCTAGGGCTTGAAGAATCTCAGCTAGATTCTTTGGAGGAATGGGAGCATCAACGACTGGATGGTATGCAGCCTCAGGACCAGCCATTGAAGGAGCCTGCTCAGAAGAATTTGCCCTAAGCCAGTGAAATAGCCATTGGGAATCTTCAGTCAAAACAGGAAACTTAGGCTTCCACACAACAATCTCTCGAGAGTGTGCTTCTTGTTCAGCTTCTGAAGCTTCTGCCAGTTCATCAACAAAAGCTCTTTCTTCAAAACAATGCCTGCCTCCTAGACGACTATGCCAGAAGTCTTCATAAGGTCTGAGAATCTTGCGAGGACCTAGGGCTATTGATACACACTTCTTCTAAAGCTCCAGAAACATAGAATTCATATTTCTTCTGAAAGTCCTCCATAGATTTTTGAAAGCCATATCATCCATCCTGGATTGATATGCTGCTTTCAAGACATCTAACCCTTCCTGCATCCTAATGATTAACAATTCAAATTGTACACCAACAGATAATTTCCGGCGGAATTTGAGTTTTGTAATGGTAGAATCTGGTCTCAGAAAGAAGTAGGGTTGAGGTTCTCTTTTGAGACAAAGAGAAGATTCTGCTTCATTCTCAGATTCTAACACCACTAACTCAGGTTCAGGACGAGGCTTGGGTGTGTAGTTGCAATCATGAAGCAATTGCTCATGTGATGCAGAATCAGGGAGGTCAGAGATGGAGGGATTATTTTGTGAGGGAGAAGGAATGGATTCATAGTGTGCATGAGGAGGAGGTTGAGAAGTGGAGATGTTTGAGTGAGGCGGAAAGAGGGTTTGAAGAGGTTGAATATTAAGAATGAGGGTTTCAAACGAATGGTCAGAAGCAACATTGGTTGTGGGTGGAGAGGAAGGAATAAAAATATTTGTGATAGGTGAAGAAGGTGGGGTAAGAACATTGGTTTGGGGAGAAGAAGGAGGTGTGAGAATATGGGTGAGTTGAGGTGTTTCTGTTGGGGCTGTTTCTGGTAGTATTTCTGGTTGAGGGATAACCGAAACATCTGTTGGTACAGATTCTGAATGTAAAACAGATACAGAGACAGGTTCAGAAAGATGTATACCTTTGGACACATTCTGAATAGCTTCGAATTCAGCGTCAAGTCTTTTCTGCTTCTTGTTTTTCTTCTCTTCCACAATCTTTGCCTTCCCAAGAGAAATTTCTCTTCTTCTGGCATTTTCCAGTCTTTCTTTCTCTCCATCCACAACTTCTTGATTTTCAACTTCTTGCTGATTCACAGCTTCTGGAATTTCTTCTTCTTCTTCATCCGAATATACGATTATTAGTTTTCTTTTCTTTTTCTTCTTCTTTTCTACATTCTTTCCATCTTCTACATTCTTATTTTTCAACTTTCTCTTCTTCTTCTTCTTCTTCTTCTTCTTCTCAGCACCTTCGTGTTCAGACTTTTTATTTTCAACTAAAACAACCAAATTTTCTTCAGCAACAACTTCTCTTCCATCAGCATTCTCATCAACTACTGCAACAACTTCTTCTTGGACTTCCTTCTCCTGACTGACAGAAGGGCGATCAAACTTCCGTTTTGTCCTTCTTTCTTTCTTTCCTACAACTTCTGGTGCAGCTTCTGAAACATCTTCTGAAACTGTAGGCCGGGAAGTAGAAACTTTCTTGCGACCACCTTTAGCAGGAGCATCTTTGGCTTTATCTTCCTTGAGAGAGTTAAGATATTTAGTCCTAACTCCTGGCAGCTCACTTCTGAAGAATGATTCAAACTCAGCAAGAACATGATTTCTTCTGCTTCTTGCTCCTGGGAGAGGTTGAGGACTGACTTTAACCTCTTGAATGAGACTCATCGTTCTCAAGGTGTGAGCATTCAAGCAGCTTCCTGTATCAGTAACAAGATCCTTGATAACTCCTTGAGCTTCCAAGTCTTCAACAATCTTGGTATGAATCAGAAGATTTGTAATTATTCTTCCAAAAGGAATAATATTACCCTTCTTTATTCTGAAGGCATTTCTGGAATCCCTCACAACATTCCACATATGATTGAATATTATGTAGATAATATCAACCTTCTTATGAGTGGCAATGCAGTACAGAATATATTGCTGCTTTTTGTTGACAAAATCTGCAGAATGGGTTGATTTCCTGTGATAGAAACACCCCAGAAGAATCTTGGTCCAGATTTTGTAGAGATCCTTCATGTCTTTGACACGCTTTGTTTTCTTTACATCTAGGTAAAGTTTAGCCAGAACGGCATCCCAATCTGCTCTTTGATCCACTTCATAGACACCTTCAGGGTTTCTCAGATCAAACATCATTCTTAGGATATTCTCAGTAACAACAACAAATCTTCCATGAACAAATGACATGATTGATTTAGGGGCAACTACAGCATGCACCCAAAATTCCTTCACTAGTTCTGGGTAAACAGGTCCACAGAACTCAGAGAACAGAGAAGTCCATCCTTGAAACAACATATCCTCTTTCAGATGGAACTCATGTTTTTCAAGACTATCAAAGTCCACCGTTAATTCACAGATAACTTCTAACTCATTTCTGGGAATAGAGCAA
This sequence comes from Vicia villosa, assembly GCF_029867415.1. Lineage (NCBI taxonomy): Eukaryota > Viridiplantae > Streptophyta > Magnoliopsida > Fabales > Fabaceae > Vicia > Vicia villosa. The sequence goes on along the minus strand of NW_026706709.1, from coordinate 13,343 downwards.
GAGATAACTGGAACAATTTGATGTTCTTATTCTTGAAGATGTAGAGGAACAGAGGAATCAATGTTGAGAGATGATGAAGCAGCCATTGAAGCACTACTGAGATTACTGGAAACTTTTCTAGGTTTGCGTTTAGGGTTTGAGAAAAGGGCAAACAGGTTGCAGAAATGCATGCAAGAAGAGAGAGAATGAGAGCGAAAAAGAGAAACGTTATGATTTGAAATGAATATATAGGGGCGGATTTGAAAAAGAATGCAATTAATTTATGAGAATGAACAGTTACAGAATCAAATGAAATCAAATGCATTAAATGATGAGTGACGTTAGGTGAGAGAACATGAGATTTGAAATGATTTACACAGTTACCTAGGGCGGCGTCCCATCAGTTTCACGCACGCTTTTACCTATCGTGTGAACACGTGTTCACCATCAGAAAACACTTGATGACAGCTGTTACAGAATTTGCTTATGATGAAAGATAGAACTTCTCATCTTTTGATTCTAATCAATTGTTCTGACTACCATTCTTTAGAAAAGATCTGGTTCTGATGGGATCATCTTTCTTTCCAAGAATGACATCTTCTGAGTGAGCAGAGGTGAGTCTAGAAGATCTTCTGACTGTTGGCTCTTCAGAAATTCTGAGATTCTCTAAAGACGCAACAACTTGATCTTCTGATCCTTTGCTTCTGATATTTTCAGCTTCTGGTACTTTGCTTCTTGGTTCTTCAGCTTCTGATATATCAATATCTATATCCGCAAAATTCTCAAACTGCTTTGGCTTTTCAAGACCAAGCTTATCATCAAATCTGATATTAATTGATTCTTCTACAACCAATGTTTCAGTATTGTATACTCTGTAGCCTTTAGAGCGTTCAGAATATCCAAGAAGGAAACATTTCTGTGCCTTAGAATCAAACTTACCAAGATGATCTTTAGTATTCAGAATGAAACAAACACATCCAAAAGGATGAAAATATGAAATGTTGGGCTTTATGTTCTTCCACAATTCATAAGGAGTCTTATTTAGAATATGTCTTATAGAGATTCTATTCTGAATATAACATGCATTATTTATTGCTTCTTCCCAGAAGTGCTTAGCCATATTGGTTTCATTAATCATGGTTCTGGCCATTTCTTGTAGAGTCCTATTCTTTCGTTCTACAACTCCATTTTGCTGTGGGGTTCTAGGACAAGAGAAATCATGGGCAATACCATTTTCTTTGAAGAACTCCTCAAAGAATCTGTTCTCAAATTCACCACCATGATCACTTCTGACCTTTATGATTTTGCACTCCTTCTCAGATTGAATCTGAGTGCAGAATTCAAAGAACACTGAATGAGACTCATCCTTGTGTTTTAAGAACTTTAACCATGTCCAGCGGCTATAATCATCTACGATGATTAATCCATATTTCTTCTCTCTGACAGATGCTGTTTTGACTGGTCCAAACAGATCAATGTGCAGAAGTTCTAATGGCCTAGAGGAAGAGACAACATTCTTAGATTTGAATGCAGGTTTGGAGAACTTGCCCTTCTGACATGCTTCACAAAGAGCATCTGATTTGTATTTCAGATTTAGGAGTCCTCTGACTAGATTTAGTTTGTTAATCTGAGAAATCTTTCTCAAACTAGCATGTCCTAATCTTCTGTGCCAGACCCATTGCTCTTCGGAAACAGACATAAGGCAAGTCACCTTCTGCTTCTCAAGATCAGAAAGATCAATCTTATAAATGTTGTTCTTTCTCTTGCCTGTAAATAGGATTGAGCCATCCTTCTGACTTACAGCCTTGGAAGACTTTTGATTGAAGATTATGTCATAACCATTGTCACTTAATTGACTTATGGACAATAAGTTATGCGCTAATCCTTCTACAAGAAGTACATTAGATATGGAAGGAGAGTTACCAATACTTATGGTTCCAGAGCCAATTGTATTTCGACCCTATTTTTGTCCGGGTTTACGAAATCTTTGTGGGGATAATTCTCGAAGAGCAATCTGTTTCTGGCAAAAGAAAACTGATCAGGAATGTAGAGAGAAAGTATGGTTTTTCGTGTAACCAAAACCGAGGCCAAATGAATCCTTATATAGGAGATCAATAACAGAAACCGAAAAGACACAACTGTTCAGAAAACGGTCATGTCTGTTGGGAAAGGGTACAACTGTTCAAAAAAAATTTCGAACGGGGCGTTGCCCCGCACCCCGCCCGCTGACTTGAATCCCGACGGGGCACTGCCTGTACCCCGCCAGGGGCTCTGCCCCTTGGACCCCGACGGGGCGCTGCCCCGCACCCCGCCAGGGGCTTCGCCCCTTGGAACCCCGTTTCAATTATTCGTATTCAATTACACGTTTGGCTCGATGAGCGTGCACTCCGCACTACCCTAACTCGTTTCAAGCTTAACTCATAATTGCATCGGCCTATAGTAAATCACATTACTACCAAAATACATTGATGATACTAAAATCACCAACAAACTCCCCCCCATTTTAGTGTAATCCTTGATTTACTCACAGGTATAACGATCAAACAAATGCATAGACGAAAATGTCTTGCGATTGAATTTTCATCTTAGTACAAATACACATTCCAAATACTCGAAAATCGGGGTGTCACAATGATTGAACCCGTAAATCCATTTGAATATCTGAAGATATAGTACACATATGTTTCTTACAATACTCTACTATTCATACTTCACACTTTACAAACCACATGTCCTTATCCATTAATAAGCATATAGGAAGCCAAGTCCAAGCTTCCTGAAGCGGCAAAACTTCATTCTCACATAGGTGATCCTTTTAATCTTGCACCTGCATTTGCAATTTTCCAAAAGAATCATTAAGAAGATATACTTCAACCTAGCCATCACTTGCAGGTCTGAGCACATACCTTGAGAAGATAAACACAATTGTTCCAATATCTAACTATGATCTTTCCATATTGAATTCTGCTTCTAACATTGTATTAGAAGGGAATTGGGTATACCATAGATAATAGATTTAAATGGACTTTAATCCCATCCCAATTACCGACTTCTTCACTAAGTCTCTAGCTAACCCATTCGTCAAGTGGTCAGCTAAGTTTTGTTGCGACCGAACAAACTCAATAGATATCACCCCATTAATGATTAATTCCCTAATCATACTATGTCTAATACCCAAATGTCTAGACTTTCCATTGTATATTTGACTATATGCTTTAGCCAGTGTGGCACAACTATCACAACGGATAGAAATTGGTGATATCTGTTTAGGCCATATCGGAATCTCATATACCAAGTTCCTTAGCCATTCTGCTTCTTTACCAGCAGCAGCTAATGCTACAAACTCAGATTCCATTGTGGAACCAGTTATACATGTTTGCTTCTTGGAATCCCATGAGATGGCACCTCCCCGAAGCAAGAACACCCATCCACTTGAAGAGGATGAATCTGAAGGATAGAAAAACACTTAGAAAAGGGGGGGGGGTTGAATAAGTGTAGCTTTAAAACTCTTAAGATAAAAACAATTTTCACAATGATTTTTATCCTGGTTCGTTGTTAACTAAACTACTCCAGTCCACCCCCTTGGAGTGATTTACCTCACCTGAGGATTTAATCCACTAATCACACAAGATTACAATGGTTTTCCACTTAGATAACCTCTAAGTCTTCTAGAGTATTTTGATCACAACCTGATCACTCTAGGAACACAATGCTTAGATACCCTCTAAGACTTTCTAGAGAATCCGATCAAAAATTGATCTCCTCTAGTTTTTACAAATGAATGTAAACAAATTCTTACAAGAGTTACAATGCTTCTTAGTAAGCTATTATCACAACTGTGATTTTTCTCTTAAGTTTAAGCTTAATCTCACTAAGATATTACAACAGTAATGAAGTGAGGTTGAAGATGAAGTTTGAGAGCTTTTAGAATTTGACAGCGTTTCTGTATGTTTGCGCAAAGTGGTGTATTCAGCTTCTCATGAGAACTTCTATTTATAGGCGTTTGAGAAGATGACCTTTGGGAGCATTTAATGAGTTGCGTGATCCGTACAACATTGCATTTAATGTTTCACTCTTTTGTCAACTACCTCGAGCCTTGCTTTTGCTGTGTCTACTGACGTTGCCTTTAATAGCTTCTAACATTCCTTTTGTCAGTCAGCGTAGCCTGCCATCTTGTACTTGCTTCTGATATGATGTTTGTGTAAACAACGTTTGAATATCATCAGAGTCAAACAGCTTGGTGCAGAGCATCTTCTTGTCTTCTGACCTTGAAGTGTTTCTAGCGTGATACCATGAGAACTTCAGTGCTTCTGCTTTTGATCTCAAGTTCTTCTGATGCTTCAGTAGACCATGTTCTGATTCTGCTTGACCATCTTCTGATGTCTTGCGAGAGCATGTTCTGATGTTGCATACTTGAACCTTCTGAGTCAGTGCTTCTTGCGCTGATTTTGTGCATACTCTTTATATATTTCCTGAAATGGAAATTGCATAGAATTAGAGTATCACATTATCTCAAGCAAAATTCATATACATTGTTATCATCAAAACTAAGAATATTGATCAGAACAAATCTTGTTCTAACAATCTCCCCCTTTTTGATGATGACAAAAACATATATAAATGATATGAATTTGCAATCAGAATATCAGACGGCTAAAGACAATTACACAATTATAGCATAAGCATATAAACATAGTGTGTGAATATGTCTCCCCCTGAGATTAACAATCTCCCCCCTGAGATAAATAATCTCCCCCTGAAATAAATACTGGAAGAAATTTATAAATAAAGGACTTCCCTGAGTATTTTCCATTTCAGTTGAGACGATCACATATGCTTAGATCTTTAGAACATTCAGAGCTTATATTTCTTGCTTCCATAGGACAACTTCAGAGCTTTGAATTTCTGCTTGAATCATTGCATGCTAGATTGTATCAGAACATTGTTGAATGTACCAGAGCATCATCAGAGCATCTCTACATCCTGAAATGTTTCAGAGAAAACTAAATGACAAAAGTCAGAGCATGAATGAATCATAACACAAAATATGTATCAGAGCATATAGTATGTGTCAGAGCATAAAACAATTGTATCAGAACACATAAAAATGCATCAGAACATAAACTATGTATCAGAGCACATAGAGAAGAAAAAATGTATCAGAACATATAAGGAATAAGAATGTGTTAGAGCATATTCTATCACAAGAATATCAGAACATTCTTCCTTCTTTCTTCTGATCTTGAAGCTTCACACCACTCAGCTTGCTTCAATTTTCATGAGCTTGTTTCTATATAGAATTTCTTTTCCTCATGTCTTTGCTTCTTATGTTGAGCTTTTTAGAATGTCTTCAATCCTGCAAAACACTCAAAGACATAGAACTTGCAAATTCTGTTAGAAATGTGGAGACTTACTCCCAGCAACTGATAATATAAATCAGATCATTTATCACATTTTCTCCCCCTTTTTGTCTTAACATCAAAAAGCATAAAAGATTCAGATGAAAAAACAAACAATATGAGAGAAAAGAAGATAATTTTCATTGATCAAAATTAATCAGAAGTTACAAAAGGAGATGCAAGAAGACAGATGCAAGAATCAAGGAGACAACTAGGACACAAAAGACTACGACTAGCCTAGCTTAGACATAATCTTAGCCAGCATGTCATGAATACCGGCAGTGCTTTCATTCTGCTTCTTCATGAAGTCTCTGAACTCTTCATGTGCTTGATCATGCTTATCCAGGCGAGAAGCAAGAGCTTCTTGACTCTGTTGAAGAACCTCCAAAATCTTCTCCAGACGAGAGGATTCACCAGAAATTTCACCACCAGCATTCAGTGGAATAACATGTCCAGCAGAAGCATCCAATGTAAGAACATCTTCATGAGTTTCCGGAACAGGACTTTTCTCAGAAGATTGATTCTCAGCATTAGCTTCTTCCATAGAAGCATCTTCATCATATTCTGGAGTAGGAAGATCAGAAACTCCATTCTCTAGGCTTGAAGAATCTCAGCTAGATTCTTTGGAGGAATGGGAGCATCAACGACTGGATGGTATGCAGCCTCAGGACCAGCCATTGAAGGAGCCTGCTCAGAAGAATTTGCCCTAAGCCAGTGAAATAGCCATTGGGAATCTTCAGTCAAAACAGGAAACTTAGGCTTCCACACAACAATCTCTCGAGAGTGTGCTTCTTGTTCAGCTTCTGAAGCTTCTGCCAGTTCATCAACAAAAGCTCTTTCTTCAAAACAATGCCTGCCTCCTAGACGACTATGCCAGAAGTCTTCATAAGGTCTGAGAATCTTGCGAGGACCTAGGGCTATTGATACACACTTCTTCTAAAGCTCCAGAAACATAGAATTCATATTTCTTCTGAAAGTCCTCCATAGATTTTTGAAAGCCATATCATCCATCCTGGATTGATATGCTGCTTTCAAGACATCTAACCCTTCCTGCATCCTAATGATTAACAATTCAAATTGTACACCAACAGATAATTTCCGGCGGAATTTGAGTTTTGTAATGGTAGAATCTGGTCTCAGAAAGAAGTAGGGTTGAGGTTCTCTTTTGAGACAAAGAGAAGATTCTGCTTCATTCTCAGATTCTAACACCACTAACTCAGGTTCAGGACGAGGCTTGGGTGTGTAGTTGCAATCATGAAGCAATTGCTCATGTGATGCAGAATCAGGGAGGTCAGAGATGGAGGGATTATTTTGTGAGGGAGAAGGAATGGATTCATAGTGTGCATGAGGAGGAGGTTGAGAAGTGGAGATGTTTGAGTGAGGCGGAAAGAGGGTTTGAAGAGGTTGAATATTAAGAATGAGGGTTTCAAACGAATGGTCAGAAGTAACATTGGTTGTGGGTGGAGAGGAAGGAATAAAAATATTTGTGATAGGTGAAGAAGGTGGGGTAAGAACATTGGTTTGGGGAGAAGAAGGAGGTGTGAGAATATGGGTGAGTTGAGGTGTTTCTGTTGGGGCTGTTTCTGGTAGTATTTCTGGTTGAGGGATATCCGAAACATCTGTTGGTACAGATTCTGAATGTAAAACAGATACAGAGACAGGTTCAGAAAGATGTATACCTTTGGACACATTCTGAATAGCTTCGAATTTAGCGTCAAGTCTTTTCTGCTTCTTGTTTTTCTTCTCTTCCACAATCTTTGCCTTCCCAAGAGAAATTTCTCTTCTTCTGGCATTTTCCAGTCTTTCTTTCTCTCCATCCACAACTTCTTGATTTTCAACTTCTTGCTGATTCACAGCTTCTGGAATTTCTTCTTCTTCTTCATCCGAATATACGATTATTAGTTTTCTTTTCTTTTTCTTCTTCTTTTCTACATTCTTTCCATCTTCTACATTCTTATTTTTCAACTTTCTCTTCTTCTTCTTCTTCTTCTTCTTCTCAGCACCTTCGTGTTCAGACTTTTTATTTTCAACTAAAACAACCAAATTTTCTTCAGCAACAACTTCTCTTCCATCAGCATTCTCATCAACTACTGCAACAACTTCTTCTTGGACTTCCTTCTCCTGACTGACAGAAGGGCGATCAAACTTCCGTTTTGTCCTTCTTTCTTTCTTTCCTACAACTTCTGGTGCAGCTTCTGAAACATCTTCTGAAACTGTAGGCCGGGAAGTAGAAACTTTCTTGCGACCACCTTTAGCAGGAGCATCTTTGGCTTTATCTTCCTTGAGAGAGTTAAGATATTTAGTCCTAACTCCTGGCAGCTCACTTCTGAAGAATGATTCAAACTCAGCAAGAACATGATTTCTTCTGCTTCTTGCTCCTGGGAGAGGTTGAGGACTGACTTTAACCTCTTGAATGAGACTCATCGTTCTCAAGGTGTGAGCATTCAAGCAGCTTCCTGTATCAGTAACAAGATCCTTGATAACTCCTTGAGCTTCCAAGTCTTCAACAATCTTGGTATGAATCAGAAGATTTGTAATTATTCTTCCAAAAGGAATAATATTACCCTTCTTTATTCTGAAGGCATTTCTGGAATCCCTCACAACATTCCACATATGATTGAATATTATGTAGATAATATCAACCTTCTTATGAGTGGCAATGCAGTACAGAATATATTGCTGCTTTTTGTTGACAAAATCTGCAGAATGGGTTGATTTCCTGTGATAGAAACACCCCAGAAGAATCTTGGTCCAGATTTTGTAGAGATCCTTCATGTCTTTGACACGCTTTGTTTTCTTTACATCTGGGTAAAGTTTAGCCAGAACGGCATCCCAATCTGCTATTTGATCCACTTCATAGACACCTTCAGGGTTTCTCAGATCAAACATCATTCTTAGGATATTCTCAGTAACAACAACAAATCTTCCATGAACAAATGACATGATTGATTTAGGGGCAACTACAGCATGCACCCAAAATTCCTTCACTAGTTCTGGGTAAACAGGTCCACAGAACTCAGAGAACAGAGAAGTCCATCCTTGAAACAACATATCCTCTTTCAGATGGAACTCATGTTTTTCAAGACTATCAAAGTCCACCGTTAATTCACAGATAACTTCTAACTCATTTCTGGGAATAGAGCAAGAGATAACTGGAACAATTTGATGTTCTTATTCTTGAAGATGTAGAGGAACAGAGGAATCAATGTTGAGAGATGATGAAGCAGCCATTGAAGCACTACTGAGATTACTGGAAACTTTTCTAGGTTTGCGTTTAGGGTTTGAGAAAAGGGCAAACAGGTTGCAGAAATGCATGCAAGAAGAGAGAGAATGAGAGCGAAAAAGAGAAACGTTATGATTTGAAATGAATATATAGGGGCGGATTTGAAAAAGAATGCAATTAATTTATGAGAATGAACAGTTACAGAATCAAATGAAATCAAATGCATTAAATGATGAGTGACGTTAGGTGAGAGAACATGAGATTTGAAATGATTTACACAGTTACCTAGGGCGGCGTCCCATCAGTTTCACGCACGCTTTTACCTATCGTGTGAACACGTGTTCACCATCAGAAAACACTTGATGACAGCTGTTACAGAATTTGCTTATGATGAAAGATAGAACTTCTCATCTTTTGATTCTAATCAATTGTTCTGACTACCATTCTTTAGAAAAGATCTGGTTCTGATGGGATCATCTTTCTTTCCAAGAATGACATCTTCTGAGTGAGCAGAGGTGAGTCTAGAAGATCTTCTGACTGTTGGCTCTTCAGAAATTCTGAGATTCTCTAAAGACGCAACAACTTGATCTTCTGATCCTTTGCTTATGAGATTTTCAGCTTCTGGTACTTTGCTTCTTGGTTCTTCAGCTTCTGATATATCAATATCTATATCTGCAAAATTCTCAAACTGCTTTGGCTTTTCAAGACCAAGCTTATCATCAAATCTGATATTGATTGATTCTTCTACAACCAATGTTTCAGTATTGTATACTCTGTAGCCTTTAGAGCGTTCAGAATATCCAAGAAGGAAACATTTCTGTGCCTTAGAATCAAACTTACCAAGATGATCTTTAGTATTCAGAATGAAACAAACACATCCAAAAGGATGAAAATATGAAATGTTGGGCTTTCTGTTCTTCCACAATTCATAAGGAGTCTTATTTAGAATATGTCTTATAGAGATTCTATTCTGAATATAACATGCATTATTTATTGCTTCTTCCCAGAAGTGCTTAGCCATATTGGTTTCATTAATCATGGTTCTGGCCATTTCTTGTAGAGTCCTATTCTTTCGTTCTACAACTCCATTTTGCTGTGGGGTTCTAGGACAAGAGAAATCATGGGCAATACCATTTTCTTTGAAGAACTCCTCAAAGAATCTGTTCTCAAATTCACCACCATGATCACTTCTGACCTTTATGATTTTGCATTCCTTCTAAGATTGAATCTGAGTGCAGAATTCAAAGAACACTGAATGAGACTCATCCTTGTGTTTTAAGAACTTTAACCATGTCCAGCGGCTATAATCATCTACGATGATTAATCCATATTTCTTCCCTCTGAAAGATGCTGTTTTGACTGGTCCAAACAGATCAATGTGCAGAAGTTCTAACGGCCTAGAGGAAGAGACAACATTCTTAGATTTGAATGCAGGTTTGGAGAACTTGCCCTTCTGACATGCTTCACAAAGAGCATCTGATTTGTATTTCAGATTTGGGAGTCCTCTGACTAGATTTAGTTTGTTAATCTGAGAAATCTTTCTCAAACTAGCATGTCCTAATCTTCTGTGCCAGACCCATTGCTCTTCGGAAACAGACATAAGGCAAGTCACCTTCTGCTTCTCAAGATCAGAAAGATCAATCTTATAAATGTTGTTCTTTCTCTTGCCTGTAAATAGGATTGAGCCATCCTTCTGACTTACAGCCTTGGAAGACTTTTGATTGAAGATTATGTCATAACCATTGTCACTTAATTGACTTATGGACAATAAGTTATGCGCTAATCCTTCTACAAGAAGTACATTGGATATGGAAGGAGAGTTACCAATACTTATGGTTCCAGAGCCAATTATATTGCCCTTCTGATCTCCTCCAAACTTGACTTCTCCACCAGACTTAAGCACCGGGTCTTGGAACATAGACCTTCTTCCCTTCATGTGTCGCGAGCACCCAGAGTCCATGTACCATGACATGTTGTGCTTTGTCTTCTTTGCTGCCAAGGATATCTGCAACAGAAATTATCTTCTCCTTAGGTATCCACAACTTCTTGGGTCCTTTCTTGTTAGTTTTCCTCAAGTTCTGATTGAACTTGGGTTTAGCATAATAAACAACAGGAGGTACAGCATGATATTCTTTAGGTTTAGCAGCATGATATTTTCTAGGTTTTGTCACATGCTTCTGTTTACGGTGATTTCCGGTAAACAACCGCTAGTCTTCCAAACTATAATAAATATGATTTGGTTACTTGCAGGATCGACTAGATTGATCCTAGGACACATAGTCAAGAAGATTGTTATCAATGTTCATTTGAATCATATTCGTAATTTGTCCTCTTCGATGAGTATTGTTCGATTCAAGAATCTTGGTAATTGCTTCGTTATACGTAATTATAACTTCAACAAGAAAAATAAATAACATAACATATAAAACTTAAAAATTGTTAAAACATAAAGAATCTTAAACTGCAGAAACGTTAAAGACTTTAAAAGTAAATGATCATGAAAGTAAATTCGAAAGTGAAATAAAGATACAAAAATGTAAATGACAAGAAATAAATGGAATGCAGTAACTCAGAAATGTATTCGAAAATGAAATACAATACACATGTATTAAAATGGTGGTGTCATACATACATTTTCTCAGCGAACTCTTTCTCGTAACACTTGATACTTGAGTAAATATGTGAGTGATTTGTACAAAATGAACACACAGAATCCTAACATTAAGACTCCTATTTATACTAGTTTCGACCTTAACGGTCCTATACTAATCTGCTGCCACGTTTCTCATCAGAACTTCCAGCGAAGCCATCTGTTATTGAACGGTTACGAAACCGTCTTCGAATTTCAAATCTTCCCGCCTGAGTCCATCTTCGACGCGTGGCAGTGTATTAAACAAACACTACTAAAAAACACGCTAAGTAGTAATACTTGAATACATATTCTATGAATTTTGTCTAAGTCCCGAAGACATATGCTTTCATTAGTCTTTCAGTGTTCACTATCTTCAACGAACTTAGAAGTCTGTATCTTCGAGGCATGACCATCAGTAGCCATTCTTTCACTTTTTAAGGGATGGCCATCAGTAACCATCTTTCTTTCGATTCTCAACTCCTTCGAAGGACAAACAATATAAAACGAAATCTTCAGCTAACAAATTGCCCCCAATAAATGCCTGTTTCGAGAATCAACAGAAATAGGCGTTTCTTGTCATTATAAGATTTCGTTTTTATGATCTTTGAAAGTTCCAAGACTGCTGACTAACGTTATAATCACTGATAACACTGTTTCCGAAACGTCTTGTCATTTTCAAAGATGTCTTCTCATAACTTACACTCCCACGTTTTAACCTTACTTACTGATCATTATTCCTATATACTAGGAGTAAGGCTAACTTATTCAACCGCCGTTGGATTAAATCACCAGCAGCCACGTGTCTCTCGGGTTTTACCCAAAAGATTTAAAAAGGTTTCCGTTAAACCTTTAAATACTTGATCTTGTGCCTCTATACCGCCTTCCATTCATCTTCTACACCGAGAAAACTAAGAATATCTTCACTCTTTCTAAAATCTTGCTCTCTTTAGCAAAAACTCTTCCATGGCTTCATCTTCAAATGTTCTTCAACCCGCCGTGAAGCTCCAATCAACAACACGTTCTGGGGAACGAGAGTTCGTTCCAAACCCTAATACTGAAGAAATACGCGCAATCTATGCTTCCCAGGTAATCATACCTTTTGATCTTTCTGGAAAGACTCTTGCCTTTATGGGTCCGTTACCGAGTGAAAACATCCAATCCGTGAATAAGTTTTTTCCTGCTTACTATAGAACTAGACCAATAGTTAGCAAAGTTAGGATAGATGAAGACGGTCGTTCTCCTTTAGGCAAATCTGCTAATGTTGAGGAAACTTCAACTGCAACCCCTTTAGCTTTAACCAAAATTAGGTTAAACTATATGACCAATTCTGTAAAAGTTTTTAGGTCAATCCCTTTAGCCAAAGATCCTGACTTATACTATGCCTGGCTAGAAAAGGTAGAGAAACAAAAAGGATCCTTCTGGAAAACATTAGGAATATACGATTTGATTCAACTGTCAAGAAAGGGTTTATAATACAACCAACCCATGTTAGTAGCAGCGGTTCATTTTTGGGATGCTTCTCACAACACCTTCCATCTCCCATGTGGAATGGTTACCCCCACGCTTTTTGATGTGGCTGCTATTACGGGACTTCGACCAACTGGCGAAACCTTTGATCCCAATGACATGGATAATGACACTATAGGTTTCAACGATTCGCAAGTTACTTACACGGCATTCATCCAGAAACACCATATTACCACCGAAGCGACAGTATCTGACGAAGAGCATATTGCTTTTCTAGCATTATGGCTTTCACGATGCGCCTTCTGCTCAAGATCTATCCAGGTTGCAAAGAGGTACCTTTGCATGGCTAATCAGTTGCATGCTGGTAGAAAACTCAACCTCAGCCAACTACTTCTAGGGTCTCTTTACGAAAACCTTAGTGAAGCTGCGAATCTTACCAAGAATTTCAAATCTGGCAGTTTACTTTATGCTGGTCCTTTTTGGTTATTGCAACTGTGGCTCAATGCCACATTCGAAACTTATCTTCCTTTTCGAGGAGATGTCAATGAGGAAGATAGCACAATCAAAAATCGAACTATAGAAGGGACCAGGTTAGCTTACCTAACTCCAAAAGAGGAAATGGGAAAGCTTCATGAACATTTCT
>NW_026706708.1:0-88472 GCF_029867415.1 Vicia villosa | reverse complement strand
GCATATAGCGTACAACATCATTATCAGTTTATCCATATCAACACAATCAAAAGTATAAATCATATTGAATAATTTTTCTAATGTTTCTCAATCCATTCTTAGATAGGAATCTATTTCAGCTTGTCATTGGTTCAAATGACACTTAAAAAGGATTTACGGATCAAAAGATACATCATTTCAAAGTTACAAAAAGTTTTGCATAGCAGGGTCCGCTAGCGACCTTCCAGGGGGCTTATGGAAATTCATCACTTCTCAATCACTACTTTTATAGTAATTCATCACTTCTCAATCACGTCGGTATGTTGTATCATCACACAAAAATATTTCACTTGACAATCACGTCGCTATGTCGTATCATCTTACAACATTAATTCACTTCACAATTAATCACAATACAACTTATCAACATTGACCATAGGGTCTACAACAACAACAACAAATTTCACATACTAGCAACAACGACAACAATTTCAACATATTAATAACAACATCAACTAATTCATCATGTTAATAGCAAAAATCAATAATTCATCTAATCAACAGCAACATCAACATCATTACTTTTATAGTAATTCATCACTTCTCAATCACGTCGCTATGTTGTATCATCATACAACAATATTTCACTTCACAATCACGTCGCTATGTTGTATCATACAACATTAATTCACTTCACAATTCATCACAATACAACTTATCAATATTGACCATATACAACAACAACAACAAATTTCACATACTAGCAACAACAACAACAACAATTTCGTCATATTAATAACAACATCAACTAATTCATCATGTTAACAGCAAAATTAAATAATTCATATGATCAACAACAACATCAACAAGCATCATCAAATTCCGCAATAACAACAACAAATTCGTCATATTAACAATAACATCACATTATACGAATCAAGTAATATCATAACACGATATATTCAACTTTCTATTAAAAACATATTTATTGTTAATTCATTGCAAGACAACCTTATTAACTCATACCTATCAAGACGTACAAATACTTGCATATAGCATACAACATCATTATCAATTTATGCATATCAACACAATCAAAAGTATAAATCATATTAAATAATTTTTCTAATGTTTCTCAATCCATTCTTCTGAGATAGGAATCTATTTTAGCTTGTCATTGTTTCAAATGACACTTAAAAAGGAGTTACGGATCAAAACATACATCATTTCAAAGTTACAAAAAGTTTTGCATAGCAGGGGCTGCTTAGCGACCTTCCAGGGGGCTTATGGAAATTCATTACTTCTCAATCACTACTTTTATAGTAATTCATCACTTCTCGATCACGTCGGTATGTTGTATCATCATACAAAAATATTTCACTTGACAATCACGTCGCTATGTCGTATCATCTTACAACATTAATTCACTTCACAATTAATCACAATTCAACTTATCAACATTGACCATAGGGTCTACAACAACAACAACAAATTTCACATACTAGCAACAACGACAACAATTTCGTCATGTTAATAACAACATCAACTAATTCATCATGTTAACAACAAAAATCAATAATTCATCTTATCAACAACAACATCAACATCATTAATTTTATAGTAATTCATCACTTCTCAATCACGTCGCTATGTTGTATCATCATACAACAATATTTCACTTCACAATCACGTCGCTATGTCGTATCATCTTACAACATTAATTCACTTCACAATTCATCACAATACAACTTATCAATATTGACCATAGGGTCTACAACTACAACAACAAATTTCACATACTAGCAACAACAACAACAACAATTTCGTCATATTAATAACAACATCAACTAATTCATCATATTAACAGCAAAAATCAATAATTCATATTATCAACAACAACATCAACAAGCATCATCATATTCCGCAATAACAACAACAAATTCGACATATTAACAATAACATCACATTATACGAATCAAGTAATATCATAACACGATATATTCAACTTTCTAATAAAAACATATTTATTGTTAATTCATTGCAAGACAACCTTATTAACTCATACCTATCAAGACGTACAAATACTTGCATATAGCGTACAACATCATTATCAGTTTATCCATATCAACACAATCAAAAGTATAAATCATATTGAATAATTTTTCTAATGTTTCTCAATCCATTCTTAGATAGGAATCTATTTCAGCTTGTCATTGGTTCAAATGACACTTAAAAAGGAGTTACGGATCAAAAGATACATCATTTCAAAGTTACAAAAAGTTTTGCATAGCAGGGTCCGCTAGCGACCTTCCAGGGGGCTTATGGAAATTCATCACTTCTCAATCACTACTTTTATAGTAATTCATCACTTCTCAATCACGTCAGTATGTTGTATCATCATACAAAAATATTTCACTTGACAATCACGTCGCTATGTCGTATCATCTTACAACATTAATTCACTTCACAATTAATCACAATACAACTTATCAACATTGAGCATAGGGTCTACAACAACAACAACAAATTTCACATACTAGCAACAACGACAACAATTTCGTCATATTAATAACAACATCAACTAATTCATCATGTTAATAGCAAAATTAAATAATTCATATGATCAACAACAACATCAACAAGCATCATCAAATTCCGCAATAACAACAACAAATTCGTCATATTAACAATAACATCACATTATACGAATCAAGTAATATCATAACACGATATATTCAACTTTCTATTAAAAACATATTTATTGTTAATTCATTGCAAGACAACCTTATTAACTCATACCTATCAAGACGTACAAATACTTGCATATAGCATACAACATCATTATCAATTTATGCATATCAACACAATCAAAAGTATAAATCATATTAAATAATTTTTCTAATGTTTCCCAATCCATTCTTCTGAGATAGGAATCTATTTTAGCTTGTCATTGTTTCAAATGACACTTAAAAAGGAGTTACGGATCAAAACATACATCATTTCAAAGTTACAAAAAGTTTTGCATAGCAGGGGCCGCTTAGCGACCTTCCAGGGGGCTTATGGAAATTCATTACTTCTCAATCACTACTTTTATAGTAATTCATCACTTCTCGATCACGTCGGTATGTTGTATCATCATACAAAAATATTTCACTTGACAATCACGTCGCTATGTCGTATCATCTTACAACATTAATTCACTTCACAATTAATCACAATACAACTTATCAACAATGACCATAGGGTATACAACAACAACAACAAATTTCACATACTAGCAACAACGACAACAATTTCGTCATGTTAATAACAACATCAACTAATTCATCATGTTAACAACAAAATTCAATAATTCATCTTATCAACAACAACATCAACATCATTACTTTTATAGTAATTCATCACTTCTCAATCACGTCGCTATGTTGTATCATAATACAACAATATTTCACTTCACAATCACGTCGCTATGTCGTATCATCTTACAACATTAATTCACTTCACAATTCATCACAATACAACTTATCAATATTGACCATAGGGTCTACAACTACAACAACAAATTTCACATACTAGCAACAACAACAACAACAATTTTGTCATATTAATAACAACATCAACTAATTCATCATATTAACAGCAAAAATCAATAATTCATATTATCAACAACAACATCAACAAGCATCATCATATTCCGCAATAACAACAACAAATTCAACATATTAACAATAACATCACATTATACGAATCATGTAATATCATAACATGATATATTCAACTTTCTAATAAAAACATATTTATTGTTAATTCATTGCAAGACAACCTTATTAACTCATACCTATCAAGACGTACAAATACATGCATATAGCGTACAACATCATTATCAGTTTATCCATATCAACACAATCAAAAGTATAAATCATATTGAATAATTTTTCTAATGTTTCTCAATCCATTCTTAGATAGGAATCTATTTCAGCTTGTCATTGGTTCAAATGACACTTAAAAAGGATTTACGGATCAAAAGATACATCATTTCAAAGTTACAAAAAGTTTTGCATAGCAGGGTCCGCTAGCGACCTTCCAGGGGGCTTATGGAAATTCATCACTTCTCAATCACTACTTTTATAGTAATTCATCACTTCTCAATCACGTCGGTATGTTGTATCATCATACAAAAATATTTCACTTGACAATCACGTCGCTATGTCGTATCATCTTACAACATTAATTCACTTCACAATTAATCACAATACAACTTATCAACATTGACCATAGGGTCTACAACAACAACAACAAATTTCACATACTAGCAACAACGACAACAATTTTAACATATTAATAACAACATCAACTAATTCATCATGTTAATAGCAAAAATCAATAATTCATCTTATCAACAGCAACATCAACATCATTACTTTTATAGTAATTCATCACTTCTCAATCACGTCGCTATGTTGTATCATCATACAACAATATTTCACTTCACAATCACGTCGCTATGTTGTATCATCTTACAACATTAATTCACTTCACAATTCATCACAATACAACTTATCAATATTGACCATATACAACAACAACAAATTTCACATACTAGCAACAACGACAACAACAATTTCGTCATATTAATAACAACATCAACTAATTCATCATGTTAACAGCAAAATTAAATAATTCATATGATCAACAACAACATCAACAAGCATCATCAAATTCCGCAATAACAACAACAAATTCGTCATATTAACAATAACATCACATTATACGAATCAAGTAATATCATAACACGATATATTAAACTTTCTATTAAAAATATATTTATTGTTAATTCATTGCAAGACAACCTTATTAACTCATACCTATCAAGACGTACAAATACTTGCATATAGCGTACAACATCATTATCAATTTATGCATATCAACACAATGAAAAGTATAAATCATATTAAATAATTTTTCTAATGTTTCTCAATCCATTCTTCTGAGATAGGAATCTATTTTAGCTTGTCATTGTTTCAAATGACACTTAAAAAGGAGTTACGGATCAAAACATACATCATTTCAAAGTTACAAAAAGTTTTGCATAGCAGGGGCCGCTTAGCGACCTTCCAGGGGGCTTATGGAAATTCATTACTTCTCAATCACTACTTTTATAGTAATTCATCACTTCTCTATCACGTCGGTATGTTGTATCATCATACAAAAATATTTCACTTGACAATCACGTCGCTATGTCGTATCATCTTACAACATTAATTCACTTCACCATTAATCACAATACAACTTATCAACATTGACCATAGGGTCTACAACAACAACAACAAATTTCACATACTAGCAACAACGACAACAATTTCGTCATGTTAATAACAACATCAACTAATTCATCATGTTAACAGCAAAAATCAATAATTCATCATATCAACAACAACATCAACATCATTACTTTTATAGTAATTCATCACTTCTCAATCACGTCGCTATGTTGTATCATCATACAACAATATTTCACTTCACAATCACGTCGCTATGTCGTATCATCTTACAACATTAATTCACTTCACAATTCATCACAATACAACTTATCAATATTGACCATAGGGTCTACAACTACAACAACAAATTTCACATACTAGCAACAACAACAACAACAATTTGGTCATATTAATAACAACATCAACTAATTCATCATATTAACAGCAAAAATCAATAATTCATATTATCAACAACAACATCAACAAGCATCATCATATTCCGCAATAACAACAACAAATTCGTCATATTAACAATAACATCACATTATACGAATCAAGTAATATCATAACACGATATATTCAACTTTCTAATAAAAACATATTTATTGTTAATTCATTGCAAGACAACCTTATTAACTCATACCTATCAAGACGTACAAATACTTGCATATAGCGTACAACATCATTATCAGTTTATCCATATCAACACAATCAAAAGTATAAATCATATTGAATAATTTTTCTAATGTTTCTCAATCCATTCTTAGATAGGAATCTATTTCAGCTTGTCATTGGTTCAAATGACACTTAAAATGGAGTTACGGATCAAAAGATACATCATTTCAAAGTTACAAAAAGTTTTGCATAGCAGGGTCCGCTAGCGACCTTCCAGGGGGCTTATGGAAATTCATCACTTCACAATCACTACTTTTATAGTAATTCATCACTTCTCAATCACGTCGGTATTTTGTATCATCATACAAAAATATTTCACTTGACAATCACGTCGCTATGTCGTATCATCTTACAACATTAATTCACTTCACAATTAATCACAATACAACTTATCAACATTGACCATAGGGTCTACAACAACAACAACAAATTTCACATACTAGCAACAACGACAACAATTTCAACATATTAATAACAACATCAACTAATTCATCATGTTAATAGCAAAAATCAATAATTCATCTTATCAACAGCAACATCAACATCATTACTTTTATAGTAATTCATCACTTCTCAATCACGTCGCTATGTTGTATCATCATACAACAATATTTCACTTCACAATCACGTCGCTATGTTGTATCATCTTACAACATTAATTCACTTCACAATTCATCACAATACAACTTATCAATATTGACCATAGGGTCTACAACAACAACAACAAATTTCACATACTAGCAACAACAACAACAACAATTTCGTCATATTAATAACAACATCAACTAATTTATCATGTTAACAGCAAAATTCAATAATTCATATGATCAACAACAACATCAACAAGCATCATCAAATTCCGCAATAACAACAACAAATTCGTCATATTAACAATAACATCACATTATACGAATCAAGTAATATCATAACACGATATATTAAACTTTCTATTAAAAACATATTTATTGTTAATTCATTGCAAGACAACCTTATTAACTCATACCTATCAAGACGTACAAATACTTGCATATAGCGTACAACATCATTATCAATTTATGCATATCAACACAATGAAAAGTATAAATCATATTAAATAATTTTTCTAATGTTTCTCAATCCATTCTTCTCAGATAGGAATCTATTTCAGCTTGTCATTGGTTCAAATGACACTTAAAAAGGAGTTACAGATCAAAAGATACATCATTTCAAAGTTACAAAAAGTTTTGCATAGCAGGGTCCGCTAGCGACCTTCCAGGGGGCTTATGGAAATTCATCACTTCTCAATCACTACTTTTATAGTAATTCATCACTTCTCAATCACGTCGGTATGTTGTATCATCATACAAAAATATTTCACTTCACAATCACGTCGCTATGTCGTATCATCTTACAACATTAATTCACTTCACAATTAATCACAATACAACTTATCAACATTGACCATAGGGTCTACAACAACAACAACAAATTTCACATACTAGCAACAACGACAACAATTTCAACATATTAATAACAACATCAACTAATTCATCATGTTAATAGCAAAAATCAATAATTCATCTTATCAACAGCAACATCAACATCATTACTTTTATAGTAATTCATCACTTCTCAATCACGTCGCTATGTTGTATCATCATACAACAATATTTCACTTCACAATCACGTCGCTATGTTGTATCATCTTACAACATTAATTCACTTCACATTTCATCACAATACAACTTATCAATATTGACCATATACAACAACAACAAATTTCACATACTAGCAACAACAACAACAACAATTTCGTCATATTAATAACAACATCAACTAATTCATCATGTTAACAGCAAAATTAAATAATTCATATGATCAACAACAACATCAACAAGCATCATCAAATTCCGCAATAACAACAACAAATTCGTCATATTAACAATAACATCACATTATACGAATCAAGTAATATCATAACACGATATATTAAACTTTCTATTAAAAACATATTTATTGTTAATTCATTGCAAGACAACCTTATTAACTCATACCTATCAAGACGTACAAATACTTGCATATAGCGTACAACATCATTATCAATTTATGCATATCAACACAATGAAAAGTATAAATCATATTAAATAATTTTTCTAATGTTTCTCAATCCATTCTTCTGAGATAGGAATCTATTTTAGCTTCTCATTGTTTCAAATGACACTTAAAAAGGAGTTACGGATCAAAACATACATCATTTCAAAGATACAAAAAGTTTTGCATAGCAGGGGCCGCTTAGCGACCTTCCAGGGGGCTTATGGAAATTCATTACTTCTCAATCACTACTTTTATAGTAATTCATCACTTCTCGATCACGTCGGTATGTTGTATCATCATACAAAAATATTTCACTTGACAATCACGTCGCTATGTCGTATCATCTTACAACATTAATTCACTTCACCATTAATCACAATACAACTTATCAACATTGACCATAGGGTCTACAACAACAACAACAAATTTCACATACTAGCAACAACGACAACAATTTTGTCATGTTAATAACAACATCAACTAATTCATCATGTTAACAGCAAAAATCAATAATTCATCTTATCAACAACAACATCAACATCATTACTTTTATAGTAATTCATCACTTCTCAATCACGTCGCTATGTTGTATCATCATACAACAATATTTCACTTCACAATCACGTCGCTATGTCGTATCATCTTACAACATTAATTCACTTCACAATTCATCACAATACAACTTATCAATATTGACCATAGGGTCTACAACTACAACAACAAATTTCACATACTAGCAACAACAACAACAACAATTTCGTCATATTAATAACAACATCAACTAATTCATCATATTAACAGCAAAAATCAATAATTCATATTATCAACAACAACATCAACAAGCATCATCATATTCCGCAATAACAACAACAAATTCGTCATATTAACAATAACATCACATTATACGAATCAAGTAGTATCATAACACGATATATTCAACTTTCTAATAAAAACATATTTATTGTTAATTCATTGCAGGACAACCTTATTAACTCATACCTATCAAGACGTACAAATACTTGCATATAGCGTACAACATCATTATCAGTTTATCCATATCAACACAATCAAAAGTATAAATCATATTGAATAATTTTTCTAATGTTTCTCAATCCATTCTTAGATAGGAATCTATTTCAGCTTGTCATTGGTTCAAATGACACTTAAAAAGGAGTTACGGATCAAAAGATACATCATTTCAAAGTTACAAAAAGTTTTGCATAGCAGGGTCCGCTAGCGACCTTCCAGGGGGCTTATGGAAATTCATCACTTCGCAATCACTACTTTTATAGTAATTCATCACTTCTCAATCACGTCGGTATTTTGTATCATCATACAAAAATATTTCACTTGACAATCACGTCGCTATGTCGTATCATCTTACAACATTAATTCACTTCACAATTAATCACAATACAACTTATCAACATTGACCATAGGGTCTACAACAACAACAACAAATTTCACATACTAGCAACAACGACAACAATTTCAACACATTAATAACAACATCAACTAATTCATCATGTTAATAGCAAAAATCAATAATTCATCTTATCAACAGCAACATCAACATCATTACTTTTATAGTAATTCATCACTTCTCAATCACGTCGCTATGTTGTATCATCATACAACAATATTTCACTTCACAATCACGTCGCTATGTTGTATCATCTTACAACATTAATTCACTTCACAATTCATCACAATACAACTTATCAATATTGACCATATACAACAACAACAAATTTCACATACTAGCAACAACAACAACAACAATTTCGTCATATTAATAACAACATCAACTAATTCATCATGTTAACAGCAAAATTAAATAATTCATATGATCAACAACAACATCAACAAGCATCATCAAATTCCGCAATAACAACAACAAATTCGTCATATTAACAATAACATCACATTATACGAATCAAGTAATATCATAACACGATATATTAAACTTTCTATTAAAAACATATTTATTGTTAATTCATTGCAAGACAACCTTATTAACTCATACCTATCAAGACGTACAAATACTTGCATATAGCGTACAACATCATTATCAATTTATGCATATCAACACAATGAAAAGTATAAATCATATTAAATAATTTTTCTAATGTTTCTCAATCCATTCTTCTGAGATAGGAATCTTTTTTAGCTTGTCATTGTTTCAAATGACACTTAAAAAGGAGTTACGGATCAAAACATACATCATTTCAAAGTTACAAAAAGTTTTGCATAGCAGGGGCCGCTTAGCGACCTTCCAGAGGGCTTATGGAAATTCATTACTTCTCAATCACTACTTTTATAGTAATTCATCACTTCTCGACCACGTCGGTATGTTGTATCATCATACAAAAATATTTCACTTGACAATCACGTCGCTATGTCGTATCATCTTACAACATTAATTCACTTCACCATTAATCACAATACAACTTATCAACATTGACCATAGGGTCTACAACAACAACAACAAATTTCACATACTAGCAACAACGACAACAATTTCGTCATGTTAATAACAACATCAACTAATTCATCATGTTAACAGCAAAAATCAATAATTCATCTTATCAACAACAACATCAACATCATTACTTTTATAGTAATTCATCACTTCTCAATCACGTTGCTATGTTGTATCGTCATACAACAGTATTTCACTTCACAACCACGTCGCTATGTCGTATCATCATACAACAATATTTCACTTCACAATCACGTCGCTATGTCGTATCATCTTACAACATTAATTCACTTCACAATTCATCACAATACAACTTATCAATATTGACCATAGGGTCTACAACTACAACAACAAATTTCACATACTAGCAACAACAACAACAACAATTTCGTCATATTAATAACAACATCAACTAATTCATCATATTAACAGCAAAAATCAATAATTCATATTATCAACAAGCATCATCATATTCCGCAATAACAACAACAAATTCGTCATATTAACAATAACATCACATTATACGAATCAAGTAATATCATAACACGATATATTCAACTTTCTAATAAAAACATATTTATTGTTAATTCAATGCAAGACAACCTTATTAACTCATACCTATCAAGACGTACAAATACTTGCATATAGCGTACAACATCATTATCAGTTTATCCATATCAACACAATCAAAAGTATAAATCATATTGAATAATTTTTCTAATGTTTCTCAATCCATTCTTAGATAGGAATCTATTTTAGCTTGTCATTGTTTCAAATGACACTTAAAAAGGAGTTACGGATCAAAAGATACATCATTTCAAAGTTACAATAAGTTTTGCATAGCAGGGTCCGCTTAGCGACCTTCCAGGGGGCTTATGGAACTTCATCACTTCTCAATCACTACTTTTATATTAATTCATCACTTCTCAATCACGTCGCTATGTTGTATCATCATACAACAATATTTCACTTCACAATCACGTCGCTATATCGTATCATCTTACAACATTAATTCACTTCACAATTCATCACAATACAACTTATCAACATTGACCATAGGGTCTACAACAACAGTAAAAAATTTCACATACTAGCAACAACGACAACAATTTCATCATATTAATAACAGCATCAACTAATTCATCATGTTAACAGCAAAAATCAATAATTCATCTTATCAACAACAACATCAACATCATTACTTTTATAGTAATTCATCACTTCTCAATCACGTTGCTATGTTGTATCGTCATACAACAGTATTTCACTTCACAACCACGTCGCTATGTCGTATCATCTTACAATATTAATCCACTTCACAATTCATCACAATACAACTTATCAACATTGACCATAGGGTCTACAACTACAACAACAAATTTCACATACTAGCAACAACGACAACAATTTCGTCATATTAATAACAACATCAACTAATTCATCATGTTAACATCAAAAATCAATAATTCATCTTATCAACAACAACATCAACAAGCATCATCATATTCCGTAATAACAACAACAAATTTGTCATATTAACAATAACATCACATTATACGAATCAAGTAACACCATAACACGGTATATTCACATTTCTATTAAAAACATATTTAATATTAATTCATTGCCAGACAACCTTATTAACTTATACCTATCAAGATGTACAAATACTTGCATATAGCGAACAACATCATTATCAATTTATGCATATCAACCCATACAAAAGTATAAATCATATTAAATAATTTTTCTAAGGTTTCTCAATCTATTCTTCTGAGATAGGAATATATTTCAGCTTGTCATTGGTTCAAATGACACTTAAAAAGGAGTTACGGATCAAAAGATACATCATCTCAAAGTTACAAAAAGTTTTGCATAGCAGGGTCCGCTTAGCGACCTTCTAGGGGGCTTATGGAAACTTAAATTCAATAACCCATATTGAAGCGGGCTTATGCAGACTTAAAACAGTAACTTTCAGTTTTTGCAGCTTTGCTTAGCAGACCAGCTCCGCTTAGCGGGCACACTTAATTTTTCAAAACAAATAGCATCCGCTTAGCGGCTTCGAGATCTCTTAGTGGACGTGCGATGCTGTAGAAAAATAACAACAAACATAGAAACACAAATCAATAAAAACATGTTTTAAACCATAATTTCATGGAAATCTATCCTAAACCCTAACAATACAAAAAATATGAAATTGAAAGGTTAAAGGTTGAACACAAATCACAACATCATCCACTTCGCTAAACCTCTAATAATACATCAAATTCGCAAAAACCATTTATCGATTCCAACATTCAGCAACATTGCAATTCTTCACACATTTATTGATTTAAATTATGAAACCTATTCGCTACCATACCCATCATCATATCAACCCTTAGAGAGTAAGAACCCCACCCTTACCTTAACAAAAGCTTCATCTTCTCCAATGGAGTTCTTCCTCTTTATGCCCTAGCTTTCCTCCCTTCTTCTCTTCTTCTTTCCCTTCTTTCTCTTCTTTCTCTTCTTTTCCACCAAAATGAGTTATGAAGCTAAATCTCTAAAACCCTAACTCTTACTATCTCACTAATATTAATGGGCTTAATCCATAACTCTACCACTTAGGCCCAATACTACTAACTTCATTATATTATATATCCAATAAACCACAAAACACACTATACATAATTAAATAGTCACATAATATAAACGAATATTAATTCCAATAATATTCCACAACTACAATCGATCCATATTGCAAATAATACCAACTCGCAATTGTATTACTTCGACCAATCCGACCATAACTTAACTGCTCCAATCAACACATTAATCCAAATACACCTTTAGAATAATATCGATAAATCCCGACTTCAACAAATTCCAACGAATAATTATTTGATCAATTTAATTAAATAATTACTTAAATTCGGGGCGTTACAGAGAACATGATCGTTGCCTCCTCTCCAGCGAGGTGATTCTCTAGTTTTGTTGAGTTAAGAGACGGTTGGTCTGGTTGATGGCCGTGAGCAGGAGGGCGGTGGTCGGATCGGTGTTCTCGGGTATTGGGACGTCAACGTGGTCATAGTTGTCCTCCTGCTACTTCTCGAGGTGCTAAGAGGCCCTGGTGGACGACGAAGCTGGTTGTCCGTCTCTATAGTCGGCTTCGTTGTCTCGGGGCAGAGACTGCACGTTGCGTACGGCTTGCTCGTCACGCATGGGCTGGTTCGATCCCTCATGCCTGGGTCGATTCTTGGAGCAACTGTCCGATTTTGAAATAGTCATTGTTTTGGTGGTTTTTGTTATTGTCGGCCATGATGATCGAAGGTTGATTTTTGCTTTGATCTTTGTTTGGAAAAGATGAGGAAGCACGTTTCCCACAGACAGCGCCGCTGGTCGTGTCTGATTAGACGAATCTTTGTGGCCTGCAACAATCTAGGCTTCTATTGAACTGGATGGGGTGTACCTGCAAGTTACTCCGATGCTAAAGTGAGTCTCAACCCGCCGGATCAAGAAATCTACCGGATTATTGGTTTGACCAATGAACCGATCGAGTCATACTTGGTTTTTACCAGGTCAATTACAACAGTGGCTGGAAGTACCGCTCAATCCTCCATTTTACAGTCTAACCGGATTGATCGGCCAAAACGGTCCATATTTTAAAACTATGAATTAATTAGTTGCATATTAATTTTAACCAAACATGATAAAGTTGGCACCTAAATAAAAATTTAGTAAAATAAAAAAATTTAATTTAATAAGTTATTTCACGAAATTCTTTAATCTTGAAAAATACTTTTCCCGAGAAAAACATTTGTCAAACCCTAGAATCTTAGTTTTCAACCTCCTGCCCGAAGGAACCTCTCGCTGCGGCTATGAGAACCCTTCTCCGTTCACAAACTTTGATTACATTCAAACCATATGGCGTTGTCTTTCAGGTTCAATACCAATGGTTTAGTCGAAGCTATCATATATCCATTGATGAATTAAAGAGGTACGTATTTTTTTAACTTTGACACGAGAAAAAAAAAGTTGTAATATAGAATTTTGAGTTTTATAAAGTGGTATCAATATGTGAACAGTTGAATCTGTATGAATTTCTCTAGGTTGGAATCAATTTAATCAAATATCAGCCGCAGGTTTTTCACCATAATCGCCTATGAGGACACCCCAGCCAGCGGCCGATCATGGTGGCTATTTTGGTTCTCAGACTCCGTCATGAAAAGCCATATGATATCGAAAAGACTGGCTGGAAGTGCCCATATAGGGCTTGTTAATAGGCAAAGCTTACAGGTACTATGATTTTTTTAAAGCATAATATGACAATCATGCATATTACATCTATGTAGGTTCAGTAGATATGATTAGATTTGATGTATCCTGAAAATATGATAATTATGAATATTATATCTATATATTAATTACATTTGTAAATACTGCATTCATTAAGATTTAATCATCATAGAGAAATGCTAAGTGTACACTTAAAGTTACCCCAACAACAACGTATACAAATTCATTTAGATATATATTTTGTTTTTTTAATAAGTTTTTTTATATGCTTTGGTTTTTGTACAGTACTAAATAACTGGATTCATACGGTGTAGGAATACCGTGTACACATAGAATAGCTCTTTAAGCATAAGCTTCTCTTGTTATATAATCAGCCTATTTTATGTGGATTTTATTTTTTTAATCTCTGAAACTGCTAGTTTTTGAAAAAAAATCAAGAAAGAATTTTCTATATACTTTTCCTTTCACTCTGAGTGCAATGTAATTGTAAACATCTTTCGTAGGAATCAAATAAGGGAGTGAGAGAAAAGGATTGAAAATTGTAACTCGAGTATTTAACTCTGATTTAGAAAGAATTCTAGATTACCTTGACATCCTTCCTATAATAATTTATACGTGAAGTTTACACCGCTGTAGATTAGCTTTTGTCGGATAACATCCTAGGTTTTTAAAAACGACCCTGGTTTTGTTGGGGTCGCGTAAATGCTTTCACAATTTCAATAAATATAAACATTGTGATATTGGTTGCAGTGGTCATAGTCTGCATTAACTATAATTTATTTTATCATAAAAATGGTATTGATATTGGCACTTTTCGATACCTTTTTTTTAATAAGCAACTTGACATCTTTCCAGCCATGACATCCACCCAATTTAGCAGAAGACTACAACAGTCCCCAGAATACATTTACATTCTCTTAAGTCACTAATACATGTAATGATTTTTTTTTTTAATTTAATCTCCACATCAATGTCAAATAGACATCACGTGGTAACTATATTCGACTTGACTAACAGAACTGACAAACATGACACACACGCACTATTTGAAGGATTAAGGGATTTAATTAGTCATTTTCAAAAATGAAGAGATCTAAATGAACCTCGAGTATAGATAAGGAACCAAAAAGATTATTTATTTTGTTTTAGCTAAGTTGTCATCAAGGTATGTCCATTACTACGAAAATGGCTTAGACACAACAACAAGATGCTTGCTGCGTTTTCTGTCAAATGCAACTGCAAGAATTAAATCATCTTCTACTGTTTTGTCCAATTCTGAAGCCATGAAGGAGGAAGATTCAAAGCTGGTTGGAATAAGATATTTACATGTATTAGTGACTTAAGAGAATGTAAATGTATTGATTTGTCTTTTTGTTTTTGTTTTTTATCTTAGAAAAACCCTAACACACGAAGAGTTCATGGAGGCGATGAAAGTAGTGGAAACGTTGAAGAGAAGAAAGTCTGATTAGGAAAAATTGAAAGTGAAACAATTGTTTCTTGGGAAACACAATGGCGAAGGCGCATTTGAAGGTTCAAATTGGTTAAGGCGCATTTGAAGGTTCAAACCGGTTAGTAATTTGTATCTCATTTTTCATTTTGGGTCTTTTAGTTTTCAAATGCTATATATTTTAGGTTTTATGAGTTTTAGTTTTCGTCAATGTTTTAAAAATCGGACCGGTCATCAAACCGGTGAAGGTGCTGCGTCACTGGTTCATCGGTCGAACCACTGGGTCACTAGTTGAAGCGCATGACCAAGCCGGATTAAACCGAATTAAACCTGTCATTATAATAAAACTATATACGTATAAAACCGGTCGAACCGGATCATTCAATCTCTAAAAAAATTATAACTATCACTTAAAAGCTAATCCATTAACAGCATAATCTATAAATAAGGCTCTTAAAAATCACAAATTTAGTTCAATATTAAACATAAGTATTACACATAACAAAGTAGTACAAATTATAAAGTCTAATTGCAACATAAACTAATTGAGTCTTTTAGAAATAAAACACTCAAATATCTATTAAATTTAGTTCCAAGGAGGTAAAATTATCTCAATGTTGGGATCTCCTTCAATATCAAAATCATCTCCGACAAAATCAATCGCATTAGCAACATCTTCCCCTTCAATGATATTATTACTTTGGTTGTTTTCTCCGGAGTTAAGTGACGCATCTCCCTCAACATCAATCTCATCCAAATTTAATTCAGCTATAACAACATCAATTTAAAGAGTTTAAAAATTGACATATTTTAAGAAATTAAAATAACATAATTGTAATCACAAAAATTAATACCATACCAATATCATTTGAAATATGTTGGATTGTCATACTAGCAAGATCTTTGAGTAGTGCTTCCACCTCCTCAATGGTCAAGAATGATGGTGAATCCTCCAACACCCAATTAGAATGATCACCAAGTGTTTCAAACTTAATAGGATCATAATTTTGTTTCTTCTTGTTTCTACAAATGATTAACGACAATGTCAAACATAGAACCAAATCAATTTAACAAATCTAACATTAATATACTTTCTTAACAAACCAAGAAATATCACATGTTCTTAAATATAAAAACATAAAATATTCTTAATAAACCAAACAAAATCACATATTCTTAATTATAGAACCAACATTCTTATGTCATCAAGACAAAAACAAAATAGTTTTGTTTATAAACCAAACAAATCAAACAATAGAATATTTCTTAACTATAAAACCACATCATATATTCTTAACCATAGAACCTATACTCATGTCATCAAGTATCAAAACAATAGCATATAAAGCAAAATAAGTGCAATACCTATTTTGTAGCCGTAAATTGTAACGAACATAAACGAGATCGTTAAGCTTTTGATTCTCCAACCTATTTCTCTTTTTTGAATGAAAGTGTTCAAACACACTCCAATTTCGTTCACAACCAGATGCACTACAAGTTTGACTCAAAATCCGAATAGCCAGCTTTTGCAAATTCGGTGCTTCGGTTCCATAAGTGTCCCACCATTGATCTAGAATAATGCATGTGAAAAAAATTAGAAAACATTTTAAAATACATATTGACATTGTATTAAAATGCTTAAAGTTTATCATATAATTTTACCTGGCGAAACTTCATCTCGGTTTTCTACTGTTGTTGTCTTTCCAAAACTACCTTCACAATTTTTGAATGAAGTCATCTCAGCAGTTAATTTAGATCGCAAGTCCTTACTATCATAAGCATACTTTTCAATGACATCCAAAAGGCCTTGGGTGGTGGTCTTGTTTTTTTCATATTCTGGACCAAATCTACAAGATGGATTTAACCAATAACCAGCAACATGGAGATTTTTCCGAAGTTGTGCATCCCAACAGTTATCCAAGATCTTCAAATAAGGCTCTACTTTCAACTTATTTCTTCTAAACCTATTCTCAATCTCCTCTCTTGCTTTATACATAGCTCGATAGAGATATTCCATAGTCGGCTTATCTTCGTTATCAACAATACGCAACACACATATAAGAGGTTCTGTAATTTTCACTATGTCAGCACATTTAGACCAAAAGCTTGAGTCTAAGACTTGTTCCACAAATTGTTTTTCCTTGGCATCTTTGGAATAAGTTGTGGTTGTCCACTCTTTGGATGTTACCATGGCTCTTAGTGCATTTTTATGAGACAGAATACTTTGCAGTGCAATGAAATTAGTAGCAAAGCGGGTTGGAGGAGGACGGAGTATTTCTCTTCCACCTGTATTTTGTCTCATCAAATACAATGCAAAACAATGATTATATATTTATTTGGTAATTTTTGAAGCATGTGACACTGCCTCACTTACTTCCTCCAATTTGCCCATGTCTTGCAATATCAAATTAATACAGTGTACTACGCAAGGAGACCAAAACAACTTAGGAAACTCCATTTCCAACAACTTTCTAGCAGCAACATAATTCGCAGGATTATCGGTAACAATTTGAACAACATTTTCCGGTCCAACATACAACGCTACTTCCTTGAAAAGCTTAAATAGTATTTCTGCAGTTTTTTTTGGCTTTATACCACCGATTTAGTCCGGTTCGGGGGCGAGTTCTGGCATCAAGTGGTTCCATCCCCCTCCCAATCGCAGTTGCGGGGATCGAAATGTTCCTTTGGGGCAATAAACTAAAAAGTTGATAAGAGTTCTCCTACAACGACCAATCCACCCATCTGCCATAAGAGTACAATCTGTATCCTTCCAAATAGAACGATATTGCTTTATCTGTATCTTCACATCATCAACCCACTTATTTAACAAATTACCACGAAGAGCATGCATGGTAGGAACTTTATATCCAGCACCCATACAACAGAGAACATCAACTGCGGGATAAAAATACGGTGAATTTGCAGCATTGAAAGGAATAGATGCATCAATAAACCACCTGGCAATAGCAAGATCACATTTTTCTATCACTTCTTTACTTTGCATCACACTTTTTAAAGTAGACTGAGCTCCCGGAGTTGTTCTTGGTAAAAAATAACTACCAATACGAGCGTCATTCTTTTTAGATGCACCAATTTGCAATTCACCTCCCTCCGCAGTAAATGACTCACTTTCAGCCACATCTGAAGCTTTTCTTTTCTTGCTTCGCTCATTGAAATGTAGTTTCATCTGGAAACGAATTTTAGTAGACACTTTCTTACAAATTTCAACATTTCCTACTATTCTAGCCAAGTGTTGCTTTACTCTATGAATTCCACCTCCACCAAAAGATTTGTGACAGTACATACAAACAAGAGATTTTCCATCAGGACTTCTAGTACAATGTGCCCAAGTTATATCAGTCTTCCCTCTAACATTATTTTGAACTAAACTTTGAGCTGAAGATGCTTCTTGTGATGGTGGTTGTGATGATGGTGTTTCAGAAGATGCCATATTCCAGTAAACACTAATTGATATATGCTAAAATTATACTGAATGATATATTCAACTTTTATACTGAATGATCTATTCAATTATATAAAATAAGCAAACAATACGTGATGATTTATATAATGTAGTCATTTTCAGTCTAACAAACATGAAGTCATGCAACAACTTGATTCTAAATAGTGAGTTTAATAATTATAATATAAAGCTTAGTATGAATTAGAATATATTTTAAAATAGCTGTACAAAATAGTGAGACGGTATTGTTTAGTAATTGTACTCAAAATTGGAGTTGGATTAGAAAAGAGTAAGAACTTCATACTACATAAACTACATACTATTTTTTCTTTTCTTTTTATCTTTTAACAGCTACCCACATCAATACATATCACAGTTATAGACAGTGTTGTTGTTTTAAAACTCCAAACATTCCTCAAGAAATTTACATACCTGACAAATATTTTTTCCATATATGAAACATTTGATGAATGATTATTATCTACAACTTAAGTGCCACTGTTTGAAAAATAGTATGCATATATAACTTCATATATGAAAAATAATATGCATATATTTTAATAAATATGATGATTACATACCTAACAATTTTAATTAATCTCCATATATGAAAAATAGTATGCATATATTTCTCATAAAACAGATTACGTGCCATTATCTATAACTTCTCTCTATATATGAAAAATAGTATGCATATATTTCTCATAAAACAAAAACTTTTAGATCTTGCAATTTTCCTCATAAAACAGAAAATAGTATGCATATATTTCTCATATAACTTCTTGCAATTTTTTAGATCTGTGAATTTCAATTTCAATTCTCTCTGATTTCAATTTTAACAGAAACTTTAAGAGAAAGTGTGTTGATAATAATACAAATCAATATTAATTTCACCAACACCAAGAACAACAACAAAATCAGTAGTATTAATTTTAACAATTTCAATTTCAATTGGAACTAACCCTAATTTTTTAACACATATCAGAATCAACAATGAAAAACATACCGTGGTGCGGCAAGATTGAAGATGAAGGCGCGGTGGCGGTGAAGAAAACGGCCGCCGATGGAGATTTCTAACAAAAGACAGTTGTTGTTGTTCTTTCGTATTTTGCGTTTTCCTCCTTCTGGAGATTGAAAATAGGATGGATTGTGTGTTTGGTACTCTGGTTGCAGAATGAAAGCGTGAAATATATTTTTTTTTTAAATTTTAAAACACTCAAAGCGACGTCGTTTTGAGTAAAAGAAAATTAGAAAAAAATAAGAAGCAATTGAACCACCAGTTCACACAAACCACCAGTTTTCCCAGTCATGTCGGTTCGCACCGGTTTCCTCCGGTTCAACGAAAAAGGTGATCCGTCAAGTGAATCCGGCCGGTTATCTGGCTGGTTCCCGGTCCAACCGATCCGACCGGCCGGTCCGGTCCGATTTTTAAAACACTGGTTTTCGTTACCAAATGGTATCCATTAAGTTTTACAACTTTTCATTTTCAAATGCTATCTGTTTAGGAATTTTCGTTTTCTTTAGGTTTAAGTTCTATGTTAGGTTTTAGGAAATTCGTTTTATGTTCATTCCCTTTCTAATTGGGGTTTCTTATAATTAGTGTAATGAAATTTCTGCTGATATTGCAGGTTTTTCGCCATAATCCTAATGACGGCATCCCAAAGCGGCCTTTTCGGTAATATTTTGGCTCTGACTCCGCCATGGAAAGCCATATTTTATCGAAAAGACTGGATGGAAGGGAGTGGTGTATGCTTTATCTAGTTGGTTAAAGAGTATCCATCCTAGTTACAACCTACGACTTGTTAATGGGCGCAAGCTTACAGGTACTATGCTATTTTTGACTCATAATCATTATGACACTTAAGAATATTATATCTATGTTGGTTCAGTAGGGATTGAAAATAACTTGAGTGTTTAGCTCTGATGCATAAAGAACTCTAGATTACTTACATATTCTCCTAATAATAATATATCCGTGAAGCTTACTTTGGTAACAAATATATAAACTTCCCACTGTGGGTTAGATTCTGGCAGATGATAACCTAGGTTTTTAACAACAATTGCGGTCTCTAAAAGCTTTCGGTGTGATATTGACCGCGACCATTTTGGTGTGAACTAACCATAATTATATTTTCGGTATCGGCATCTTCAGACGTATATATATTTTTTTTTGAAAGCATGCAAGGGATGATACTTTCTCGGTGTTCTTGCATACCACTTTCTTTTAACTTATTCGCTTGTTTCAAGCCATCCTTCTTTCGCTTGCAATCGGTATCTCCCCAAAATTTGTGATAGTTGAGCACATTCTAAAGTAATTGTTTTCTCTTGGAATCCACTCATTGATAAGGTTATCTTCTAGATAGAACTTATATAAGAGAAAGATGCTTGTCGAACTTAGTTTTACCTTGTATCATTTTTGTGCTGTTTCCATTAAGCCGGCTTCTTACTTGTTTGTAACTTGTGACTTTTTTAGCATTGTATGGCATAGGATTTCTATTAGATGAGGTAGCAAATAGTTCTTAGGAAGTTTAATCGTCTTTTTGAGATTTCTCTTTCGTTAGGTGGTATAGCAAAGTCTAGGAGACTTTATTATGATTTAGACATGTTTGAGCATTTGAAATGAGCCTGTGTTTTCTAGTAACAACAAACGTGATTATTTTTAGAAAAAAATATTTCATTTGAATTAGAAATGAATTTTGGGAAAACCATTTGAAAAAACTATATAAAAGATAAGAAAAGGGGAATGAAACCAAACAACAATCATAAAATATTATATTATTGTAAAAAAAAAAATCAATTTTTCCATTTAGGTTCTTCCATCCTTCGTTCTATAGTAAAATATTATTATTGGAAAATAAATTTAGAAATTAGAAAATAATTTAATTTCACCATACTATTACTTTAAATGTATTTATTACAATTTTTGTATAGTTTTGTCAAATATTCAATATATTTTTTTTTTGGTAAGTGTATTTTTCTTTAAAGGTATTATATGCAAATTTGCTTAACAAAAATATAATATATGGAAATTGTTTTAATTTTTTTTAACAATTTAAGAAAGATTATAATTTCTTTATAATTTTTTGTTTTTCCCATAATTTTTTGATGGTATATATCCATATAATATTCAAGAATTTTGTAATATGGAAATATATTCAACTCATTCAATTCATGTACATGAACCTTAAAAATTATCATACTATAATAATTATTATATTCCATATTTTTCTTACACGTAATTTTATATACTATTTAATTGTTAATGGCAAGTATTTTTTTTATTATTTTAATATTTTATACTATTCAGTTTTAATATTTGCAATCTTTCATTCTCTATATAATGCAGTTACATAATCACTTGTCACCAAGTCATATACTAACAGTGTTGAGGTGAGAACTTTCAGAGATTCAAAATAAATATTTACTAGCATTTCAAAGAATGAGCAATAATGAAGGAAATTTTGTTCATGGCAAAGAATTGGCTCACCTGCTTAGTGATAATATCAATGTAAGTATTTACTAATATTTTTTATTTATTTTGATTAATTTTTCTATTCAATATACAACAGTTCTTATAGCTAATGTTATCTATCTATCTTCTTATGTGATACAGAACATAGTACAAGGATTTAGATCCGAATGTCGCGATATGGTTGAAGCAAATGCTGAAATTACACCTATTCATGTATGTATTCTCCTATTCATTATTTATTTATTCTGATTTTATAAATACGTCATTTTGTTTAGTGTTTTAAAGTTGAAGCAACAAGACAGTAGGTTGAGGTTAAATAACTAATCTTTTTTTTTTTTTTATAGTCTTAATCGAAAATCATTTCAAAAATTTTGTTGCTGTCTCCAAAGTCTAACTGAAGTTCAACTTTTAATTCTTTTAAAATAAATTATATAGATATTTAAGTAATTTAAATATTTTTTTCATTTAAATTTATATTGTTGTATATGATGATGTTGTTTTTATAGGAATCTGAATCATCAACAAGACGTGGGAAGAAGCTGACAACAATACTAATCAAAAGGGAAACATTTTCATTTTCATTTCCTGTGGACTTTGATATTTCATGTTTTCCGGGTATAGACAGTATGTTGTCTAATCTTACAAGTTGGGATGTTGAATGTCGAAAGAGAGAATCTAGAATTTGTGATACGGTAAAAAAATTCAATATTTTTTTGTTAAACATTTCTTTTTATTTATTTTTTTATTTAAATAGATCTCAATAATATTGAACTCAATAATTTGCAATTGAATGGTAATATTAAAATTTATTATTTTACTACAAAATTTCATTTGTTCTTATTATTTTTGAATTTCTATTTAATTAATGACAAATAATATATATATTTGTTAATGATAATAACAAAATATGTTTTTTTTTAAATTTATTTCATGAAGTACTATATTCACGCAACCGTCACTGAAGGTAAAAGATTGCGATCCATTACAGAAGTTGTAAACAAATTACTTCCAGAAGGATATGCCAAGTTGGACAGCCGAAAAAGAAAGAAAAACATGGTGAATAAAAATATAATATATATATATATATATATATATTATGTTTTCGTATTATTGATAAATTATAATTATAATATTAATAATATTTGGTAAAATTTTATTTATAATTCTTTACTTATATTTGTTTTGATAATTTTTAGGACTTTGATGATATAGATGAAGAAAATAATTTTGAATTTGAAGCTAATGAAAACAACATCTCTCAAGTAAGGGTTTCCGATTTACTTCCTTCTACTGTCTCCATACTTAAGGAAAAAACTAAATTATACGGCCAAGATGATGCATCAAGTTATTTTAAATGATAATGTGGTAATATAAAATAACATTTTTAAATTTTAACTTAATGTTTTATCGTTATACATTATTTTCAGGTTCAAAAACAAAAACTTGTCGAGGCGGGGAAAGATATTTCTCCCGAATCTTCCACCCGTACAGAAAGGTTTATTGGAAACAAAGAAATTAATGCTGAAGTTGGAGATTTTTCTTGTTCTCCTTTATCGATTATGGATAAAGAGAACAATATGGATGATATTTTAACAAGAGCGTTGCTAAATTCACAAGAAACATCGCCTGAATTTTTGCTATACATCTCGGATATGCAACCCATTGTTCCTGTCAATCAAAATATATTAGAAGATATGCTGAAAGATCATGTTGAAAATGATTGGACTCTAATGGATCGTGTCAATAACTATGAAGTCTTATATAAAATTAGAGAAGACTTCTCTGAATATGATGATTTGATAGCAAACTTTCTAAAATAATTTGTACTGTATAATTAGAGTTTTAAAATTATTTACAATAACAAATTTATAACTGTATGTTTTTATTTTCTTTGTATGAGAGCATGAAATATTTGACAATATAAGAGTTATTAGAGTCCAAGAGAAGAGGCACTTTCACTTTTTTGATGTGCGGTGATTTAAATACAATAGAGCTATTCATATATTTAAATACTAGATATATTTTTTATTATATTTTCTTTACTTTTTTATCGAACTTCAAAATTTTAATTGAATTCCCAACCATCCAAAAAATTTAGATGATTATCAAAATTAAAATAACACAAATATTTGACCTTAAAAATATTTATTTATTTTTAGAAATATCTTATTACAATATTGAAAAATATATTGAATAATGATATGTAAAATTCCTTCTCGAAGAGCAATTCTCTCATAAGAAATTATGTAAAATTATTTTTTGTTTAATGTGAAGTTGTGTCTCTCATGTTGCACAAAGATCTTAATTGGTTGGGTATGTCCTTACTAATTTTGAAGTCGATTTTATTTTTGTTTTAGGTGTTTTGGTTTGGTTTAGGGAGGAAGACTCATTTGAGTCTAATTTAAATTTGGTATTTAGTGCTATAGAACACTTGGAAATTAGTAGAAATATTTTTTGCAAGGAAAAAATTCAAAAAATCACAATTTTGGATATTTGCTTGGCTTTGAAGTGCGTTTATCCCCTATGCTTTGGCATCTAATTTTTCTTTGCTTGATTGAAAGTACAACCCACTCATTGTGGTTGTGATGAAATCGTTCAAAATTATACGAAATGGGTATGGCATGGTGAATTGACAAAAAAGACCTACGTCACATAGAGTTTAAGATGATGAATTTATGAATGATACTCTAGAAAATATGATCTTTGATATTAGAGTAGATGCTTTTAAGAAAGCACATGCCAAAGATACTTTGTAAAGTGATATGGAAGAGTCGTTATATTTGAGATATGCAAAAATTTTACAAGACTGCCAAGTGTGTTAAGACTATTTAATCTTAAGGTAAGAGGTGGGTGGACGGGTAAAAGATTCACTAAATTGCTTGAATTGTTGCAATAAATGCTTCCAAAAGTTAACATGTTGTCGAACACCTAGTTATGAGGTCAAAAAGTTATTGTGTTTAATGGGTTTAGACTACGTCAAAATACATGCATGTTGTAATGATTGTGTATTATATAGGAAAGATTATAAAAATTTGAAGGAGAGCCCGAGGTGTGGGGAGTCATGCTACTGGAAGAAGGACAATGGTGTAACTAGAAAGGGTGCTCTTTCCAAAGTGATGTGGTACCCCACAAATAATTCAAAGGTTCAAGATACTGTTTGCTAATATAAATGACACAAAGAATACTAGATGGCATGTATATAAAAGATAATATGATGAAAAAATTTGCCATGTACCTGATTCATTGCAATGGAAGAAAATTGATACGTTATTTTCATAATTTTTCCTTGAGCCGAAGAACCTTAGGATTGGACCTTCCACCAACGAAATAAACCTATTTAGT
Organism: Vicia villosa; assembly: GCF_029867415.1. Taxonomy (NCBI): domain Eukaryota; kingdom Viridiplantae; phylum Streptophyta; class Magnoliopsida; order Fabales; family Fabaceae; genus Vicia; species Vicia villosa. The sequence continues at coordinate 62,003 of NW_026706708.1, read as the reverse complement.
CATTTGAGTACTAACCATAATTTATATCCTATCTCCGTGATTGTGTATGAAGCGTAAATATATGGTGTTATCAATGTTGAATTTGGGTCCAAAACAACTAGGGAACGACGTAGATGTTTATTTAACACTATTGTTTGAAGATTTAAGAATTATGTGGCCGGAGGAAGATGTTGAAGTTGATGATTTGTATATAGGTGATAACTTTAAGCTGCTTGCCATGTAGGTTTGCTTAATCAATGACTTTCTTGTATATAGTTAGCCCCTTAACAAGCAAAACATTATCAAGATTAGGATGTCCTATATATTCCATCTTTCCAACACCTGTTATTTCACCTTTTGATGAATCTCCAAAAGTGACATAGCTAGTAATGTATGGCTTAATATCTACCAAGAATTTATGGACACTAGTCATGTGTCTAGAATAGCCACTATCAAAGTAACAATACTCTCTAGTAGAGGCTCTGAGAGACGTGAAAACTATGAGTTCGGGCACATCCTTTTTGGGAGTCCATTTCTTCTTTGCTTTAACAATAATCAATTCTTTTCTAGGTTGTAAAACGGGTATAGGGATGACATCTCCATCTTTGATTCCTACTTCCGGGGAAATTCTTATGATTTCTTTGAGGATGTTAGAGCATTTGATCTGACATCTTCTATTTTCCTTTAGCTTGAACAAACTTTATTCGAGTCACCATGCTTTTGATTTCACCTTGATTATTATACCCAACACCTTGAACATTCCCAACATTCTTTCCCAAATTGAAGAATCTGATCCTGCACATCAGAACTACTATTAAGCATTCTAACAGATTTAGTCATATTGTCCATTTGTGAATTGAGAAATATAACTTCACTCTTCAGTTCAAAGATGATAGACAGGTGCTTCACTGTTGCATCCTGAAGCTGCAAAATAATAATCTTATGATCTTCTACTTGCTGATAGACTTTTTCACTTCTAAGGCACAACTCCTTGACTTTTTCAGTTCAAAGATGATAGGAGGTGATTATTTCTCATGTCGAGTGACTTATTATTGACATTTGATCTTGACTTTCAGTACATCTTTATAAACACCTTATTAAATTTTCTTCCAAGTAGCACAAGGTCTTAAGATAACCCTTCACCTCTAGCTATGTCACCTCCTATAACTTTAGAGCTTTCAATATTAGACACAAAGGCTACACTCTTCTTATTTCTAGACTTTTCACCAAACCATAGTTAAAAGGTATGAAGAGATCCCATAAGTTCATCAATCTTCATGTTGTTTATATCTCAGGCTTCTTCAATGGCATCACTACAATGTTTTTAGCCTACGGCCACGCAAAATTTTTCCACAACTCAAAAATTGTGGCCACATACAAGCTTTAGCCAGGGTTTTCAAATCGTAGACATATGTTTTAAAACATTGAATCCGGAGTGTGAAAGTGTGGCATTTTCTTCATTTTCCACGGTTAACAAACTGTAGATATTTTAAGCGGTAAATAAAAATCACGACATTATAATTTTTACTTCAAACAGTGGCCCAAGCCCAAAAAAATATATCCCGCCATAATTTCCCTCTTTTTTTTAGTTTCCCTCCTTAATTTTAGATCAAAAAATGAAAAAAAAAAACATTGAAAATGTAAATACAATAAGGTGCCTCATTCTTACCTATTTTTTCCTCTCCTGTTCCTCAATCGCCATCGAAGAAGAACAACACCAATCAAATTTCCAATTAATGTTGATAGGGTCAGAGATAGTGAAATCCAAAAGTTCCAATTAATGTTGTTGTTGTTCTATTGTTGTTCAATGTTGTGATGGCTTTTCACAAATCTGTTTGCCTTGTTTAACGATGTTGTTGTTGAGTTTGTTGATGAGTGCGGTGAACAGGGCGTTGCATGTTGGTGATGATGATGTTGTTGAAACTTGTTCTGAATCTGTAAAAATGGGTGAGATCTTTTCAAACCTATTTCTTATACTCTCTTTTAATCTCTCTTCTTTTATCTCTGTATATTATGAAGGGTTTGTGTATATGGGAAAATGATGATCAAAATTTTTTAGGGTTTCATGAATGATAGGATTCTTCTGTGGTTTTATATGAACGTGAATATGTACAATAATTTTTGAAGGGTTCTGTGTATTTGAGAAGATGATGAACAAAAGTTTTAGGTTTTTTGTGTTTGTTGCTTAAGTTTTGTTAATTTAGTTGTTTAAGAGTTTTGTAAACATGCTAATTTTATTTTATTTTTGTGTTTAGGATAATCTCGAGTTTACCTTATTTGATTTGGTTGTTTAAGAGTTTGGTAAACATACTAATTTATGTTTTGAAGTATACTTAGTTGGAACATTTTGTATCTCTCCGTTCTGCAAATAATTTTTGGTATTTCTGTTTGCTGAATGTTTCCATTGATAACAATCACTATTGTCTGAATATTTCATGAATCTACAATCTTCTCAGGTATGATGAAATGTCTGCCAAATTTAATGTGGAGTATATTGTTGGAGGTGATACCCTAGATCTGAATTCTTTCTACTTAAAATTCAATCAAGGTTGCTCAGGTATGTGCACTTTCTCTTATAAGAGTTGAGCTGAGTTTGGAGTAGTTCTGTATAAAACTTATGTACAATACATATTGTATATAGTTCCATAATACGTAGTGTGTTTTTTTACCTTTTCCTAATTTAAGTTCAATAATAGGTAGTGGCAATACATACTGTAAATTTTCTAGTGATTCCAGCATTGCTATAATTTGTTACAAAAAATTTATTGATGTCTCTTTCATCAATATATTTTGATTCGATATCAGGTTTAGGGCTGTGAATTATGTTGTATAGTTGTAGATTTACATTTATTATCATTTGATTGCTTTACTGTGTTCCGGTGAGCTTTTGATTGTTTTTGTTCTCTCGATTTTTAGCTTTTGATTGTTGTTTCCACTTTGGATTTTTTTCTTAGTTGAGGATTAAAATTTTTTTATGCAGATTTCGGGACTGAGTTCATTGGCAGAATCTACACCAGAAGTGGTTGCCAATGTATCTATGGATCGTACATCAGATCAAAGAGACAAACGAAGAAGAGGAGATGATGAGTCATCTGATATGCATGTATTTTCTTGCTAACCCTGAAATTCGATTTTTTGGATTAATAGGGAGTTTATTATTTAAGTTTCTCACTGTCTTTCATTCACATGTTGAGATGCCAAATTTCTGTGTAATTTTTGGCAGCCCTCGCTGAACTTGTTACTCTTTCAATATCTTGTCACTGTACTATAAGGCATTTTTCTACCTTGCAATGGTATGTATGAAGTTGAATGAAATTTATGCTGTTGTCATTCTTCAAATTAGTAAATTCTAAGTAACCGATCTGTTGCAGCTACCATGAACTGGAGCTTGCAGAGGAAGTCTTTGCTCAACCTGTTAATGGTATTTTGTTCACTCTAAGACTTTCTAATTGACAACTTAACCATGTTGGTTAATGTTACGTGAATGCTCACACTTCTCTTTTTACATGTTTTGTTGTTGTGATCTTATGCATCTTGATTCCACTTCCTTGATTTCTAGATTGCTCTTAACTGCTTAATCGTAGTTTTAAGTCAACACTTACAGGTGCTTTGAAATGACACACCCTTGTCCAATTTTTATAGTATTTCTTCCAAAGCATTTTGAATTTAAGTCCACTTTCTCTTTAGAATTACTCCCAACAAAGACGTTCGCAAGAGCTTGTGGTAAAAGGATCTGCACGGCCAGGAATGGAAGTTTCAACATATTTATAGAGGTTTTTAATTCATTTATCATGTTTGTAAGAACAATAACATAGGTAGAATGCCATTTGATTGTTTGTGTTTGTATTTTGTTGCTAATGAACACACGGTAGCCACGGAGGCATTTGCTTACAACTAGATGGAGTGCATTTGTTTCAATGGCTATGTCAATTATTACTTGTTTATGCTTTGAAATATATCTGGATTGTTGTTGATTACTTAGTTTTACTTCATTTTTGTTGTATTAATTATTGTTGCTCACAGTTTTATTTTTCTCTAACTTAAAAGTTAAAGCTCCATACCATTCATTCGTTCCTGAATGGCTTTCACACTTGCATACTTTCTTTACTTGAGAGGCAGTAGGGAATTTTATTACAATTTCTTAGCAAGGAATTTTATTGCACTTGCTTTAATATATAATATTTATTCTAGTTTTTATTCTCCATATAAATACTAGTTGGTATGTTTTTATTTTAGGAATATAAAATTCTGTAATATATTATATATATTTTCTGGATGCATGCATCTATATTTTTTTAATGATATTATTATATATAAATTAAATTCATTGAAAAATATGGTATTTTAATAAAAGTTTTAATTACATTTATAGAAAACGGTAATTATATATAATGTATGTGGACAAAAATATGATAAAAGGAACTATGATAAAAGAAATATGATTCTAGAAAATTGGTTGAAATTTTTTATTAATTATAGAAAAACTAATCTAGATAATATTCTAAACTTTTGCAATATCGGTAGGTGTCTATTCAACCCATTCAGTTTATGTACATGCACCTTAAAATAATCACACTATAATATTTATTATATTTCTATATTTTTCTTAGACTCATTATTTTATATATCTTTTGATTGATTACTGTAACTCAATCGTTCCCCTTGTTGTCTTTTATTAACTATTTATATCTGTCATCCTTTAAAGTCTCCTCTCAAGTTTTAGTTTTTATTTTCTATTCTACTTCCCGTTTCATTTTTTCTTAGGAACTCATTCTTTCTATGAGTGTTAAAACTTTTCAAGGAGATGAAGAAAAGCTTGAAGTTATTTATGAGAAACGCTTCAGTAATGTGAATGATGATGTTCTCATCGATATTTGTTTGGAAATTTGGGTTGGGCAGGGTACACTACGATGCTTCGAGGTCCCATCTATCTAAACATTGTGAAAACCTTTTGGCTCTAAGCATCGGTTAGCACTGATGGCAACCACATTGCTTCAAGCATCTATGGTTTTCCGTTTGTTATCACTCAATCATCTATTAATGAAGCTATTGGATGTCCCTCTGAACCTGATTCCGCTGATCATAGAATATTTGATCGAATGCAACTATTGTTCCAAACAATATTAGCACTTCCACTAGGCGTGCACTCAATAATCCAGACTCTCTAAAACCTCTTGCTAGAATCTGGTTTCGGTTCATACTTACCAACATTCATCCTCGAGGAGAATGTCTCAATGTTGTGTCTTCTAGGGACAGGTTTCTTATCTACTACCTTCAAAAATGCATCCCAGTCAATCTGCCAGCTATCATTTTCAATCATCTAAAGGAATCCATTTTAGTTTCCAGAAACTCTCAAACCTACTTCATTCCTTATGGACGTGTTCTGTCTGAATTATTTGAAGTTGATGTGGTTATCAGAACTATTCGCCGGGCAGAGTTTGCAGATGAAGATGTTGTGTTTGATGAAAGTTGTGATGTCTTTGAAGTCTAGCTTAATTCTTCTTTCTATTCTTTTTCCTTGTACTCCCTTTCATTATCAATGAAGTCTAGTTTCTTTCTTTTTATATTTTTCACACATAATTAACTTTTTGACTATGAAAAAAAGGGGAGTAATATCTGAAGTTAATATTTTGATGCTAATAATCATATTTGTGAAATGAAATATGATTAGTTGAAGCTATCATATATTATCATATATTATTTGATGAAAAAAAGAAGTACGGTTTTTTAAATTGTTTCACATGAGTAAAAAAAACGTAGTCATATAGAATTGTTTGGGTTTTTAAAGTGGTATTACATGAACAATTGAATTTCTTTTACATGAGAATTTCTTTAGGTATTTGTTCAAAAACTTGAGGGTAAGTTTGAATCAGTGTAATCAATTTTCAGCCAATATTGCAGGTTTTTCGCTATGAAAAGCCATATGATATGGAAGAGACTGGTTGGGAGTGGTGTATGCTTTATCTAGTTGGTTAAAGAGTATTCATCCTAGTTACAACACAAGGCTTGTTAATGGGCAAAGCTTATAGGTACTATGCTATTTTTGAAGCTTAATAATTATGACAATTAGGAATATTACCTCTATGTAGCTTCGATAGGAATTATTAGTTTTGATATAATATGAAAATATGATTAGGCACATGTAAATGCTGAACTCACTAGGTATATGCTTCTCTTGTTATTTAATCAGCCTATTTTATTTGGATGTATTTTATTATAAATTAATCTCTTAATCTGCTTCACTTTGAAAAAATATGAAGACTGAAAAAACTCTAATAGTTTTTTTTTATAATCAAACTATTTTCACTGATTTGTAAATCGCCATAGCCAAACTCACCTCCTCCTTCCTCCCACCATCTAGTTTATTTGTCAGGTGGTTTAGTGAAGGAAATGCATTACCTTAATGGCTGATATCTTATCCATCCACTCTTCCAAAATGAGACATTGGTTCCTGATTCAATCCTGCAAATGATGTTTTCTACAAACCAATCACCCACGAATGCTTCATTCCTACCAACTAATTATATAAGTCATTCCACCAAATTGATGTTTTCTTGATTCTTCTTGATTCATTTAAAAAATAATATGATTCTTTAAATTCCCATATCCGTGTTTGAGTATGTCCCTTCATATTGATTTAACTTAAAATGGCATCCTTCACTTCTATTTGCCTAGATAGAAATGTTGAAAGTTTATATGATCCAAACTTCAAGATCACATTCGGCCTCTTTAAATTTACAAATGTTATTCCACTTAAGCCAAGAGAACATTTTGCTCTTTAAGGCGATATTAGATAATATGCCCGTACAAAAATTGGCTTCTCGAAAGATATGAGAATTCCTAAAATCAATATTAATCGTATACTTCCAACAGTTAAGCCAACGAGTTTTAATAGTCCACAGCACCAAGGAAGGGTTAGAGAAGGCTTGAATAGCTAAAAGGTTATCCGTTTCAATCCAAAGCTTCGACCAACACATCAGATCTTTAGCTTTTTCAAAGGCCAGAATGGCTGCCATGAATTCAGCCATGAGAGGGGATCCTTCACCCAAGACAACACAAAAGCTAAGAATATGATTTGCATTGTTATCTCTAAAAATCCCTCCACTGGCAGCAAGAGGTAGAGTATCAGCAGCCGTTCCATCAATGTTGCACTTGATCCACCCAACAGTAGACCAGATGGAATCAATGCACACTCTAGGCAAACGTGGCTGAATGTTGACATCAAAATACTTAAGGAAAGAAAAACTTTGAACTGAGTTATCAGCTTTCTTAGAAGTAAGTTTTCACACAAGTTTAGCTCTTGTCATGACAATAGAGATGCAGATCTTCCAATTCATAGACTTTCTTTCAAACATTGCTAAGTTTCGAGCACACAACACTGGCCTTGATCACTGCCATGGCTTTTGGATTCCGATTCCCCTTCAGCACCTGCAAACAATCAGCCACATAATTAATCACCAAATGAGCCTGAAGTTTGCTACTGAACCATCTCCATATGTTGGCTGCAAAAAGACATTCAAAAAAGAGATGATTAGTATTTTGCACATGACAATAACAAAGCAAGCACATTGAAGGAAAAGAGAATCCGCTTAGATTGAGATTCTCATCAGTAGGTATTTTATTGTGCATAAGCCTCCAAACCAACATTGAATGGGTTGGGGCTGAATCCAAATCCCAGGGAAACATAGACCAATTATTGGACACATTGGTTTTCGTGATCAATTTCTAAGCAGTCTTGATGGATAACATTCCATTTTCTGCATCTTTCCAACCAAGGGTGTCTTCAAATGCAAGCTCAGATACATAAAAAGGCCTTAAAGTGAATGGACCATGCATTGAGTTTCCAACAGTCAACAACAGTAGTATTTATGTTGGCATGGAAAATTTATGGAATCTTATATTTAAATGCCAAAACCTATCCTTTCCAATTATCAAGCCAGAAGTTTATCTTTTTTCCGTTTCCAATAATCCATCTACTGTTATCAAGCACAGTGTTATGCCACTCTTTTAAACCTTTCCAAAGATAAGACTTAATAGTGTATTTAAGAATCTTCCCATTCCTAAAGACTCTTGTTGACAAAAGAGCTGCCCAAGGCTGACTTCTATTCATAAGTTTCCAGCAAAGATAGAGGTTTGTGGCTTTGTTGTAATGCTTGAGGGAAATAAGACCAAGGCCTCCTTTTATAGTTTTGGTACAACATTTGCTCCAAGAAACAATCACCAACTTCCTTTTCTCTATGTTTCCACTCCATATGAAGTTCTTAGTCCAAGTGTCTATGCTCTTGATGATACTAGCTGGCCAGTCATAGATGGTAATGTTATGAACCATCATACTTTGTATCACAGTTTTAACAAGGAGAACTCTTCCTGCCATTGATAAAAGGTTAGCCTTCCAACTTGCTAACTTTAATTTGATTCTGCCTGCAAGAGCAAGAAAATGAATAGCTTTAGGTTTCCCAATAAATATGGGAACACCAAGGTGTATAAAGGGAGGGGAGGCCATGGAGAAGCCTATAATGCTTGCAAGACTGCAATGTCTCTCTTAGGACAAACCACCTGCATAAATGATGGATTTGGATCCATTACAGATCTGACCAGAATTGAGGATATAGTCTTTTAAAAGATTGGAAATAGAATGAAGAGATTTATTACCCCCTCTGTAAAAGATCATTATATCATCTGCAAATAATGTGTGGGATGGAACAATGAAAAACCCATTAGCTCTAGTGAGATTAACCAGATTATTGCCAATTAATTGATGTATGCCTCTGTTGAGCACATCCCCAGCTATACATAAAAGAAGGGGAGATAGAGGATCTCTTTGCCTCACCCCATTAGTACACTTGAAATACCCAACCATTTTACCATTGACACATATGGAAAGAGTTGCAGAGTTCAGAATAGTTTGAATCCAACCACGAAACTTTTTATTGAAGCCAAAACATTCCATAGTTTTCAGGATGAAATCCCAATTAAGGGTGTCAAAAGCCTTAACAATATCTATTTTAAGAGCCACATTACCACTATAACTCTTGTTACCTAAGGTATTGATAGCCTCAGAAGTGAGGCAAATACCATCTCTTATATTTCTACCAGCTATCAATCCCTTTTGTTCACAAGAAATTAAAGAGGGAAGAATAGATCCTAACATGTTATCCAGAATTATGGTATTGACTTTAAATTTGAAATTGGCCATAGAAATTGGTCTAAATTGATCAATACAATTAGCATCTTTAGTCTTAGGAATAAGCACAACTGTACTAGCATTATAATTAGGTAAAATCCAATCCTGCAGAAAAAAATGTTTAATAGCATTTATCACATCAATTTTCACAATATCCTAATAATGGACATAGAAAATAGCTCCAAATCCATCTGGACCTGGGGCAGACTCAATGTTGAGGTTAGTAACAGCATTGTGAATCTCATTGTCAGTAGGTAATCTAGTAAGCAGCTCATTGGTATTATCGTTGACAAGGTTAGGAATAACTTTTTGAATAAGGCCAATATCTTGCCTTACAAAACAAGAGTTGAAAAGATTAGTGAAGTGAGACTCAATGTGTTTCTCTAGCTTACCAAGGCCAGACTCAATTTTTCCATTCAAAAGTAAAGAGGATATAAGCTAAGTTTTTCTCTTAACTTTGGCATAAGTATGGAAGAACCTAGTCTCCCTATCCCCTTGTAGGTGCCAATTATGGACTTTTCTTTCCAAAGCTCTTCTTCCATATTGAGAGCCAAATCTAAGTCATGCTGAGCTTTAACCTCTCTATCCTGTAAAATGTCAGTATAACCATTCTCTTCCATTTCCTTTTGAATCTCCTTCAGATAATGCTCAGCCAGTTTGGTTTTATCATGGAAATTTCCAAAATAGTTCTTGTTCCAAATTTTAAGCTTATTCTTAAGGATTTTAAGCTTTTGGTCCAGCACAAACATAGGACACCCATGGATGTTCACACTCCAAGAATCTTTAAAATGCTTGTTGCAATCCTCATATAAAGTCCACATTTTGTAGAATTTAAACTGGCTTCTAAAGGTAACACTATCAAGCTTAATGATCAAAAGGAATCGGGTAATGGTCAGATTTAGACTTGGTCAAGGTGTTACAAACTATAGAATTGCAGCTATCTAACATGTCTAAATTACAAAGGGCTCTATCTAACATCTTCTCAGTTCTATTTCTACCCTTCCTACTATTGCACCAAGTAAAAGCATTGCCAAGAGTAGGAATAAACAACAACTGCTTCATATCAGACTCGTTAATAAAATACTGCATGGGAACTTTAGCAGGGGTGTGACTGACTCTATATTCAGAAGAACTAGCAATAGCAGTAAAGTCCCTAATGAATGACCATGAAGTATTAGCAGGAATATTTTTTAGAGAATTCCAAAGGTTTCTCCTATGGAAATAATTTATTGAAGCATAGACCACAAAGAAACCAAAAGTGACATTATTAAGATTTATAGTAAAATCAATGTGTTGATCATCACTAAATAAAATAACAGGATTGAGAGAAGACTTACAGAAACACCAAATGTTAGGAAGAAGAGCATCTCTATTATTTACAGCAAAAAGCTTTAAATCAAACCTGTCAAGTCATCTTTGTGGGAAGTTAGCCAAGTTCATCCAAGGCTCATCTATGAAAACAAAATCCGGAGAATTCTTAGTGATCAAGTTTTTGAGAGATAGCCTAGAGGCATTGTTTGCTATCCCTCTAATGTTCCAAAATAAACAATTCATAAGGACAATTTGTTTGGACTAGACCTAAGTCTAGTGTTGGTTAGATAAAGAGAATTCTTATTTCTTCTTTTTTTGTTGGAAATCCTTGTTGTGAAGACAAGCTTCCTCAATTTCATGTTTTGATGATATCAACACTTATGCATAAGCATCAATAAAGGATGAGAAAAAGATTCAAAGAGCATTCAATCCAAGTCTCAATATAGCATCAAGTTTCTTAAAACAACATTTGAAGACATTTGGAGTTAAGGTATAAACATGTTATTATTTTGATAAAATATTGCTCAAAATCCATACATTATTGCATAAGGTCTCTAAGTCCTTTCCCTAAAAAAATCTTAGCATTATAGAAGTCTTAAGAAACAAAATTTTGTTTTTTCCGTCATTGTAACCGGTTACTGTTATAGGCGTAACTGGTTACAGTTATGCAGCTAGACTTCCTTTTACTTCTGGAATTCCTTTTTCTCCCAGCGTAATCGGTTACTGTTCTTGGTGTAACCGGTTATGGAAATGCATTTTACAAATTTTCTTCTAAAACGGTACAGCGTAACCGGTTACAGCTATTCTCGTAATCCATTACGGCTGAAATAGTAGCATTTGTTCACTCATTTTCAGTGCATACGAATCAAATTTTATTCCACTCAAACCTTGCACATTTTCATTGAATCTTACTCTTTTCTAGGAGTGTTAAGGCATTATATATACCCTAACTTTCAGATTCATAATTACCTCTTCCATTTGCAATTATATACACTTACTATCTCAAATTTCACACCAAGTGCTCTTTTATATTCAAACTTTCACATTGATTTTTTTTCTGCATTAGTGTTCCATACAAGTCCAGAAAAAATTCATATCATTGATCATAAACATTGAGCACTATACTATCATTGATATTTGCTTGCTTGGAAGGGAAGATCTTTCTTATAGATAGATTTTTTTTTTTAATAAGCAATGGAATTAAGAGAGCAAAAGGGATGCTCCTCCCCAATACAGAAGGATTACAAAGTAAAACACAATAAAAGTTGGGTATTCCAACCAAAGTAATTACAAACCGGCACCTTCTTATATAAAGAACATAACCAATGCCACGACGAAATAATAATCTCCGACATGCTCTCTATGAAGCTAAAGGACTCGTCTTTGAATAAAATAGCGTTGCGCTTATTCCACAATGTCCAAATCGTAGCAAGCCAAACTACCGACATAATAGCTTTCTTGGATAGACAATTAATCTTATCACAATGATAGAAGAAATCAAGGAACTCATCGTAAGACAAGAAGTCCCCAACTCCAAGCCACATAAAGACACGGCGCCAAACTCTACTCGATACAACACAGTTCGCAAAAAGATAATCCCGAGATTCTTCCTCCTTCGAACAAAAAACACAAATAGAGTCCCTACCCTCCAACAAGATACCACGTTTCACAAGATGATCACAAGTAGCTAGACGGTTATAAATAAATCTCCAAGCAACGAAAAGGATTTTAGAAGGAACCTTAACTTTCCAAATATGAGTAAGCGCACGAACTCCACCCGCATTCACCACCTCACCCGACAGCTTGCTATAGAGGAATACGTAGCAAGAATTAACCGAAAACATGCCATTCGACTCCGCTTGCCAGAAGAACGAATCATGCTCAGCCTGCTGTAAGACAAAAGGGCGAAGAAGCTCTATAAACTCACTGAAGGACTGCCTGGCAGTAGCACTGTCGGCTGCAGAATAATATTCATATATTTTCTTACTTAAACAAATATTTATTGTTGATTTGTCATTCAAGATTGTTGGAGACAAGGGTTGCTTGATTAAAGAGAGAATTGTTCTCTTAATCTTTTGGTTTGATCAAGGATAGGATTTTTCTCTTGATCATTTGTTAGTCAATCACAAGAGGATTGTTCTTGTGGATTACCTAGGCTTTTTGTAAGTTTCTTACTCTAGTAAAATCTCTTTCGTGTTTGAAAGGGAACTGATGTACTCTCAGACTATGAGGGGAACCAGGATATATCGCCGTGTCATTTACTTTTCTGCTTTTTACGCTTTCCATAACTTCACCATAAACCAGGAAAATTATCCACATATTACCAAATAAAACCGATAAATTTTTAAGAACCTAATTCACCCCCTCTTAGGCGCACTCCATACTTACAATTGGCATCAGAGCAGGTTATAGGTAACCTATTCCTAAAAGATCCAGATGGCTTCCGCAAATCAAAATCTGGTTTTTAGAGACGGTGGTAGCAACTACAAACCTCCATTGTTCTGTGGACAATACTTCGACTTTTGAAAAATTCGTATGAGGGCTCACTTGGAAGCACAAGGAGAAGAAGTATGGGAGGTTGTCCTAGAAGGTCCTCATGTTCCTGTAATTGTCGTCAATGGTGTTGGATCAGATAAACCAAAAGCTTCATGGGATGATAACAATAGAAAGAAAGTTCTTGCTGATAAAAAGACTATCAATCTTCTTCAAAGAGCACTTAGCATGGACGGGTTCTTTCATGCTTCGGCATGTACAACGGCTAAACAAATATGGGATACGTTGGTAGAAACTCATGAAGGAACCGTTGAATGTAAGAGATCTCGATTAAATACTTTGAGTCAAGAATATGAATTATTTAGAATGCAGCCCGGAGAAACCATTCTTGATCTACAAAAGAGATTTGTTCACTTAATAAATCATCTAGATGCTCTTGGAAAGAAAATTTCTACCGAGGAACAAAATCTTAAAGTTCTAAGATCATTAACCAGAGAATGGCAACCAAAGGTAACGATAATATCCGAGAAGAAGGCTCTAACAAAAAAGACTTCTGCAACATTATCCAGAAAACTTCAAGAATACGAAACAGAACTCGGAAGACTTCAAAAGCATGAAAGTTTAGATTCAAAGTCCAAAGGCATTGCTTGGAAAGTAGATTCTATATACGATGATCCACCGGTGGAAGATGAGAATTTCACGCTCCTTGTTAAACGACTTGGTAAATTGTTTGGTAAAAATAATAAATCATCTCACATAACCCTCACGAAGAAGCAAAAGATGCAATTTATGAGAAACAATACCCTCATAAAGAAGCCTCTCTTTTCTAATAGACTTCAAGTGGAATTTATCTCTTTTTCTCTAATAAAATCAACTATTTCCCCTTTACTTTACTACCCTAGATTTATATATTTAAGGTTTTTTAAAATAAATTTCCCCACCGTATTATCCCGAATTTCTTCTGCTTCATTCAAGCCATATGGCGTTATCTTTCAGGTTCCATAACACTAGTGGCTTAGTCAAAGTTATCATCAGTTGATTTGTTTTTCCGATAAGCATCATATGTCAGTTGATGAATTAAAGAGGTATGTTTATTTTTTAAAATATTTGAGAGGAGTAAATAGTTTTTTGACATGAAGAATGGTTACGATAATGTAAATAGTTTAAACTTTTTTTACATGTGAATTTCTTTAGTTATTTGTTCAAAAATATGAGAATAAGTTGGAATCAGTATAATCAAATTTCAATCTATATTGCAGGTTTTTCGCCATAATCGCCTTATGACGCCACCCCATAGCGGTCGTTCTGGTGATATTTTGGCTCTATGACCCCGCCATGAAAAGCCATATGATATCGAAGAGACTGGTTGGAAGTGGAGTATGCTTTATCCAGTTGGTTAAAGAGTACTCATCCAAGTTATTACTGCATAAGGCTTGTTAATGGGAAAGAGCTTACAGGTACTATGATAATTTTGAAGCATAATAATTTTGACAATTAGGAGTATTACATCTATGTGGGTTTAGTAGGAATGATAAGGTTTGATGTATCGTGAAAATATGTGTCTAGTAAGAAGTAAGTTTAGTAGGAATGTTTAGTTTGATGTATCATGAAAATATAACAAAAATATATATGCTAGGGATTGAAATTAACTTGAGTGTTTTACTCTGGTGCATAAAGAATTCTAGATTACCTTGACATCCTTGCTATAATAATTTATCCGTCAACCTTACTTTGGTAGCAAAAATATATACTACCCATTGTAGATTAGCTTTTGGCAGATGACAGCCTAATTCTTAAATAACAATAGCAGTTGGTTTTGCACATGTAAAAGTTTTCACAATTTCAGTAAATACAGTGTTGTAATAGTGGCAATGATTGTCATGATATGAATGATTCGCAATTTCTTTTTCATCATAAACACTCTCTCGACATTTATTAATATCATTTTGTTGTGGCCGTTTTCGTGGTAATAGACCGTAGCTTGACCACAGTTTCTTAGCTATAACAAATTTAATTAATCATGAGATCTATTATCGTCTTGACATGATAATATGCATCTAATAATTTGGGAGAATTCTGATCTGATTTCTTAGGTCTTGCTTGTGAGTTTGTCTATTGTTAGCTAGAGCCTCTCCCATTCATGTATCAGGGTCTTTTGGTGGGAATCAACCCCACTTATCTTTTACGTGGGAACCTCTGGTTAGTTTCATTTCTAGACGACTTCACTTGTGAAGACATAAGTACGTACGTGTCCCTGAGTGGGAGAGTAATCCTTATTAATTTAGTTCATAATATCATTTTTATCTTCTTCTTGTCTTTCTTAAAGATATCTGTAAAGGATTGGAAGATGATTGTGAGAATTTAAAGAAAGTTTCTTTAGGATGGACGTGGAGGGCATTCTAAGATTTTTTGTGTTAGATAATCTGATGTTTAAGTCTAAGAAGTCTAAATGTCTTTGAATTCGAGACATTCGAGTTATTAACCTAACCTTTTTAGGTAAGTGGTGGTAGCGGCTGTTATTGAATGCTTCCGGCATTTGAAGAGAGGTTTTATCTTCTAGATACAAAGTTACTCCAACCTACCGTGGGAGGGAGAGTTGGGTGCGTGTCTTTGATACATGTCTCCTTGGTTGAAATGGGTGACCCTTTGTGGAGTCAAAAGGGAAGACCCCATAGATTGGTTTTAAGAAAGATTTTTGGCACGGATGTGTTGAACCCTTCGGTTCCGATGGCTTCTCCCTTCACCACTTCCGCTTCGGACTTGATTATGGGCGAGGAGCTTAGGGATTTGAGAATGATCCTCCAAGGGAAGGTGCCGGACTTATTGGCATTGGACGATTTCCATTGGAAGCTATCTTCAAACGGAGCTTTCACGGTGTCTAGTGTGTCGCACTTGGTCTCAAATGCAAAGGAGCTAGCTTGGCCAACTTCAATTACCAAGTTGTTGGATGTCATTTGGAAGACCAACATTCCGGAAAAGATCAAGATTTTTGCGTGGAGATTCTTCGTCAATAGGTTACCTCTAAAAGACCAACTCGTCAATAGAGGTGTGCCTACTCTCTCTTCCATAGATTTCCTTTTTTGTTCAAATCATCCGGAAACTTTGGATCATCTTTTTTTCCATTGCCAAGCTACAAAGGCGGTGTGGAATAGAATTTATATGTGGTTGGGCATGATTTGAAGCTTTCTCTAGAGGAGTTCAAGAGTTTTTGGAGCATCCAAGAAAAGGTGAAAAACACTAACATTAAAGTTATTCTAAATTCAATTTGGATAGCCTTAATTTGGTGTACTTGGAATATCAGAAATACAATGATTTTTTATGACGGCACCTATAGCTTCGACGAGGTGATATCAAACATTATGTTTTTTTCATGGCGATGGGCTAGTAACAAGGAACTTCCTAGTAGGATAAATTTCTATGATTGGTATAAATTTCCTTTACTTTGTAACAAATCTCTCTAATGTATCATCGATGTAAGGGTTGCACCCCTAGTGCGATATCTTATATTCAATTGCTTATTTAAAAAAAAAGTTGGTTCTAGTCTTCTCACTTTTGTAATGGAGTGACCCATGGGTTTGGTAAATTCCCTTCAGAGTCAGGGTTTCGTGGGATTTTTTCAATCTCTAAGAAAAAAGATCATTATGTTTGAGAGACGGGGAGGTGGGAGGGTCATTCGTGGCATTGGGATCATGAGATTCATGAGTTGTCCACTCATCTTTTTGTAACTTGGGAGATTGTAGTGAGTGTGTGGTATACAAATTGTAGGCTTTATGATAGAGTGTAATTTTACTTAGAGACCTTTTATCCCTCGTTCATATGTTCACGACGTACGATGGTTTTTCTAAAATTGGTTAGGGGTTGCCTATGATTTTGCTTGAGCATTCTTTTGGCTTGAAAATTGTATCTTATTAGATCAATATGTAAATATTGTATTTTCTTGCGTTGACTTGAGAGTCCTTTCATTCAACTTAGCCAATAGCAACTTGAGTGTCTTTTTTTCTCACTTTGGCGTGTTCTTGATGTTCCATTGGAGATTACTACTGCTCTTAGCTGGTTTTTTTTATGGCAAAAGCTAACGTGGGCCTTAAAGACACAAGTTAATATATTATTTGTAGAAATATTCTCTTGAAATACGTGTATTTAATTTTTTGAAATTTTAAATACGATTTTATTATACTTACTTTTTATAATTATAGTATCTTTAACATGTGACCTTATGGCACATGTTAGCATGACTTTTTTATATTGACCTGTTCTTTGTTAGGCGCTTTTGTGTTTTCCTTGTTTTTAATTCTTTTTCTGTTTTGGAGGTTGTGTCTTGCTTCTATAACATGTATTGGTGATTGGTACAATGTATAGTTTTTGTTGGCGTTGTTGTTAGGTACCCTAATCCTTTTTTTAAGGTTTTGCTTTGTAGTTTGACCCATGTAGCAAACGGGATTAACCAAAACAAGAAAATATAGGACATTATACTATCTTATTGCAAGTAAAATGTTATTTTATAGTCTAGGTTCATTGTTCTATAGTCAAAATTATAATTAGAAAATTATTTAATTTAAACATTTATTCATTAAAATAGTTCTTTTTACAATATTTGAATAATATTAACTTAAATAATTAATATATATATATATATATATATATATATATATATATATATTAGATTCATTAAATGATATTTTATATTAATTAGATTTATTTAAAAATATACTATTTTAATAAAGATTTTAATTACATTTTATAGTAGGTGTATTTTTCTTAAAAAGAAATATTTAAAGTAGGTCAAACAAAATTTGATAAAAGGAAATAATTTGAATTTGTTTATAAATTTAAGAAAAAAATATAAATTACTTAACTTTCCCATGTTTGTAATATCAAATATATCTATTTAGGCAGGTCGAGATAAATATAAATATGATAAAAGGAAATAAGTTGAAATTTTTATCAATTTAAGCAAAAATATAATGTCCTTAGATAATTTTTTTTAATTTCCCATATTAAATGAATGTACATGAACCTTAAAATTCTAACACGATAATAATTATTCCATATTTTGCCTACACTCATAATTTTATATATTATTTAGTTTTAGATGGTAAGTATTTTTGTTATCATTTTAATATTTATTCCATTTTAACATTTATATTTCCAATCCCTCGTTATTATTTTAATATTGTATACTATTTCAATTTGTTTATTTGCAATATCTCATTCTCTATATAATGGAGTTACAAAATCATTTTAGTCACTAAGCAATATACTAACATTGTTCCGGAGAGAATTTTCTTTGATTCAGAAAAATATTCACTCGCATTTCAAAGAATGAACAATAATGAAGGAAATTTTGTTCATGGCAAAGAATTGGCTTACCTGCTTAGAGATAATATCAATGTAAGTATTTATTAATATTTTTAATTTATTTTATATAATTATTCTATTAAAAATACACAATAGTTTTTATAGCTAATGTTATCTACCTATCTATCTTGTTATACGATACAGAACATAGTACAAGAATTTAGATCCGAATGTCGCGAAATGATTGAAGCAAATGCGGAAATTACACCTATTCATGTATGTATTATCTTATTCTTAATTTATTTATAAAGTTGAAGCAACAAGACAGAAGTTGGACGCTGAAAAATTAATCTTTTATATAATATACGCTTAATCAAAGTCTAATTGAAGTTAAATTTTTTAATTCTTTCAAAATGAATTATATATACAATTAAATAATAATATTTTTCATATGTTGATCTTGTTTTATAGGAACCCGATTTATCAAGGCGTGGGAAGCATCTAACAACAATACTACTCCAAAGGAAAACATTTTCCTTTTCATTTCCCATGGACTTTGATATTACTTGTTTTTCTGATATAGACAATATGTTGTCCAATCTTAAAAATTGGGATGTTGAATGTCGAATGAGAAAATCTAGAACGTGCGATACGGTAAAAAAATCGATATTTTTTGTTGACTATAACTTTTTATTTATGTAGCTCAATTGAACTCAATGATTTGCAATTGAATAACAATATTAAAATTTATTTATTTTACTAGAAAAATATGTTCTTATTATTTTAAATTTTTATTTAATTTTACATATGTCTATGATATATTATAATTATTATGTAATTACCTGATTAATAATGTATATATTTGTTAATGATAATAACAAAAATCATTTATGTTTTTATCTTGAAGTATTATATTCACAAAACCCTCACTGGTGATAGAAAATTGCGATCTGTTACCGAAGTTGTAAATAACTTACTTCCGGAAGGATGTGCCAAGTTGGAGAACAGGAAAAGAAAGAGAAAGGTGATGAATAAAAATATTCTATATATATTTTTTGTTGTTGTATTATTTATAAATTATAGTATTGATAATATTAGATAAAGTTTTATTTATACTTCTTTACTCATACTTGTTCTAATAATTTTTAGGACTTTGAGGATAAAGATGAAGAAAATAATTTTGAATTTGAGGCTAATGAAAACAACATCTCTCAAGTAAGGGTTTTTCAATTTACCTTCTCTTACGGTCACTATACCTACGAAAAACAAAATTATTATCAAGTTATTTTTAATGATAATGCTGCAATGTAAAAATTATTTATTGAATTTGAATTTATAATTTTATCGTTATACATTATTTTTAGGTTCAGAAACAAAAACTTGTTGAGGTGAAGAAAAATATTGCTCCTAGTTCTTTCACGCATATAGAAAAGGTTTTTGGGAATAAAGAAAGCAACGTTGAAGTTGGAGATTTTTCTTGTCCTCTTTTAGAGAAGAAAGAGAAGAATCTTGAAGTTAAAAATATTTATGGTCCTCCAGCTATTAAGGACAAAGAAAACTATTTTAAAAAAGGAAATGATGTGTGTTATCGAGAGATGGAGGACACTGAGAAATATTCAAAAGAAGAAAATGCTTTTTATTCTCAAGAAATGGAGGACAAAACGATCAATGTAGATGTGGAGGCTGTTTCAATAAAAGCGCTGCTAAATCCACAAGAAATCTCTCTTGAAATTTTGCTATGCATCTCTGAAGGGCAATTAGAAGATATGTTGAAAGATCATGTTATTGAAAATGATTGGAAGACAATAACGGAGATTGTTAATAACTATGAAGTCCCACCCGAGATTAGGGAAGACTTCTCTGACTATGATGATTTGATAGCAAGCTTTCTAAAATAATTTGTATTTTATAATTAGAGTCGTAAAATTATTAGCAGTAACAACTTAATAATCATATTAATAATCATATGTTATGTTGTTAGTGCGAGAGCGTAATTTTATTTTCCAATATAAAAGTGATTATAGTGTAGGAGGAGACGTGTCTTCTCTTTTTTTATTACTAAAGAACTATCCAAATTCAAATAGTAGATTTTTTGAATTATTCTTTTCTTTTTGATGGAGCCCCAAATTTCTAACCGAATTTTCCTAACAATCTCAAGGAACTAGATGATTATTAAAATAAAAATAAAATAAATATTTGATCTTATATCATATAAATTTACGTACATCTTTAAATATCAATTTTGAGGGTCGACTTCTCATATGTCCCTAAAATGTGGATATCGCAATGCACTCCATGGTTCTCTTACACTCCGTGTGAGATTCTAATTTTACCCCCAACTTCTGTAGATGTACTTTCGGAAGCACCCTGATTTAGGAAAAAAATTAGTTTCCTTCCGTATGTACATCTACAGAACGTGTTAGAAAAGACTATTCCGTAGTTGTATCTACGGAAGAAATTCTGATATAATTTAAAAACTTTTTATAAAATCGAGCTCGTGGTAAAATTTGCTTCTAGTGGTGTAATCATTTGCTTGAAACAGTTAAGAATCATAATTTTTCTATAGTATATCATAGTAGTGTAATGTAAATGTAATGGTATATATAGTACACGAAAAGAAAATATCTTATAAATTTTACAAATAGTCTCAAACATTATAAAATTAAAGTTACACCATTCTAATAAAAATACAAACATCAAAAGTGTCTCAAATTGAGACCGATTAGTAGTTCTAATTCATATTCAAACAAAATTAGTGAGATATCGGTGCGTTCGTGATAAGTGCCAAAATGTAATTATTTTGTGTATGTAAATAGTGGCACTTATCGATACTTTTTGTTAATACCGTTTGAATAATTCCCCGTTTTTTGTATATTTGTATCGTTTGTGTTTTATTACGTTTTCGTGTATATATGTATTGTTTGATAGTTTTGTTATCTTTTTGCATTTTCGGAGCCTCGAGGAATAAAGTGTCGAAGACACGGCTGCTGACGCGTTTTGAAGTAATAACTGCTGTTCTGGTGTAGCTCGCGTCGCGCGCTGTAAAAGCAAAAGAATAAATTTTGGGCAGAAATGAGGGCGCGTTGCGCGCTAGGTCGGCTTGGTAAATTTATAAAGGGCGCTTCGCGCCGAAGAAGGGCGCGTCGCGCGCTCTGCGATTTTCAGTTTTTGTATAAATAGTTCATAGCAGAATTTTTAGGGTTTTTATCACCCATTTCCCCCTTGGAGTGGCTCTGATCCATTTTTGATAGTTTAGAGGCTTAGGAAACACCATTGGATGCTACATCATGTGGATTGACTATGGATTTGTCTCGATTTCATTGTGACGGTGAGAGTTTCCGGTTCATCTTCTTTCTTTCCTAAGTTTCATTACAATGGTGGGTTTTGTATGTATATTTCTACTCTTATTGTATGTACATTTGTCGATCTTGGGATCGTTTATATATTCGCTTTACAAATCTTCATTGTTGTTGTTCTTGTTTTTTTTTGCTTAAAATCCTCTGGATTTGTGTTAATGCAGAAATAGATATCATAGATCTTGATTAGGAATGATAGCTGTTAGTTTCTAGATTTCAGAAATGGATTTAGGGCTAATAACCCTAATGGGTATTGAATTTAATGCCTTTGTGTTGTTTGTGTCGGTTGAGACATCGCTGATGTGAATAGTACGGTTGAGCTTTCGTCGGTGTTGCAGAAATGGACACTGAAATGTCCATTTGTTTAAAAGAATGAAATAGAAATAAAAATAATTAATGTATGAATTTTTTTTAAAAAGTGGTAATTATAAATTAATATAAAAAATAAAAATACATATTAAATTTGTTTAAAAGAATGAAATAGAAATAAAAATAATTAATGTATGAATTTTTTTTAAAAAGTGGTAACTATAAATTAATATAAAAAATAAAAATACATATTAAATTTTTAAAATGACAAAAAAAAATTATTCTGACTACAATTGAAACTGCATTTGAATAGTAGAAGTAGGTTGATTTTAAAAAAAAAATCCATCTATCAATTGAAGTTATTTCAAAAGCTAAAAAGTATTTTGACAATTTACATATGATAAAACAAATAATGTAGATAAAGATAATATAATACTTTAATAAAACTTTTTATAAAATAAAAGAAGGTAGAAATTTGTAACATTAATTTAATTAAATGGTGTATTTTGTTAACCGAAAATATGTGGTAACTAATGAACGCAAGTATTGGAACTTATAAATTATTCAAGTGCCACCAAATACTTTTCTCCACCAATTCAACTCATACTTCTCCGACATCGACAAAAGAAGACGTCGATTCATTTGCTCAACCATGAACTTCAAGGTCCGGCCATGGAAGATCAATCTTCACGGTAAGTTTTATGCTATTATCTACCGTGTTGGTTTTTAAGCATTTCATCCCTTCTTCCGGCGTCCCTTGTGTCGAGAAAGATTTAGGTTAACTATATTTTGTGCATGGACCTATGTCATACTTTAATAAGTAAAATGTCGTCATTAACGCGATTTATGTATTCTGGTATCAGAATCGTGGGTTGTTTTGAAGAAGTATGTATGTTTTAGGATGCATTTGAAGTAGATTTAAATGTTGATAACTTATTTATCCCTTCTGCATCCGAGTTTTCATAGTTAGAAGAAATAATTAGGGTTTATTTGAAATTTTGTGGTTGCATGCAACCTCCCCATGGTGTTAATTTTTTATCTATCAAGATGTCGTTCTCATGTGATGGGTTTTCTTATTGCAGACCGGATGGTCCTTCGCTCGAAATAAAAAACAATTGCAAACGCACACGTAGTGCAACTCTTAAAATGATGTTGGAGGAGTTAGAAAGTATTAAGAAAGAGAGCATAGAGGCATCAAAGGTCAAAACAGTATATGGGATTGAGAAATACTTACCGTCAGGAAATGCATCAGGTGTTATCGTTGGTGAAGAATATGTAGGACATATTGCGAAAGATAGCGTTAAAGGACATTCTCAACTCTATCGTGATGGTGCTGCAAGAAAAAGCTATCATGCATCTGTTTACAGATCATCTTTCCAATCAGCTGCAAGCAGAAAGTAATAAACATAATAAGATGTCGGTAAAACGCAAGGGAAAGGCTGTAGGATTTGCAAACGGTGATTTATATGAAATGAAGTGGGAGAAAGCCAATGGGAAAGGTCCTTGTTATGGCATTGCTGTTGGGGTTGTACGAAAACGCGTCATGAAATTGTTCACATATCAAGTGACACCGAAAGGTACGTCTCTTGCTAACCGGTGCAGATATAGGGATGTTATAATGTTACAATCATGAATATTGGTGGATTTTTCCCGATTTAGTTCGTGTTTTATAGTTGAGTGTTGAAGTTTATTGTAATGATTGTAGAGTTTATAAGCAACATTTGAAATTTTGAGAGTTATTTATTCTTACTACAATCTGTTTGGTTTAGGGTTTATATTGTTTCTGGGTGCATTGAAAAAGTTTCCAAGTAGGTTAATGTTTATGTTTTTTTATTTGATTAAAAAATAGTGATGCCCAAACTGGAGAGGGAAGTTTGAGAAAAAGTGATCTGCATGAG
Organism: Vicia villosa; assembly: GCF_029867415.1. NCBI lineage: Eukaryota > Viridiplantae > Streptophyta > Magnoliopsida > Fabales > Fabaceae > Vicia > Vicia villosa. The sequence continues at coordinate 38,175 of NW_026706708.1, read as the reverse complement.
GTTACCAAGTTTGTCATGAATGACGGACAATCCTTGGAGAGAGGAAAGAATAAAGTAGTGGAGAGAGAAGATGGGTTGACATGCAAAGGAACTCTGATCCATAATACATTGAAATCTCTTCTGAGAGTGAAAGGTAAGTTCTTGAAATATCATTTTAATTACGGATAGTAAAAATGTTAGAACAAAATTAAACTGGCAGACTGTTATTATTTGCTTTTGTGTTAGGAATGTTTGTCTCTACCGCGAAAATCAACAGAGTCGCCACTAACATATTTATCCTGAAAAGGAAGGGAATTCCAGCAAACCACGAAATAAAACAATGGTCTCACGACCAGAGAAAAGGGTAAGGGAGTCGGTTACGCGAGGGGAAGGTATTAGCACCCCTCACGCCCATCGTACTCGATGGTATCCACGCTCGTGTCTAAAACTATGGGTATGTAAGCAAACTGCGGTAATCTGGACTAAAATGCATGCAAAATGTAGGGAAAAAAAGAGTTATACTTGCACGGGCCCTACCTCGCTGCCTACGTATCCTTTTTGAGGAATCAGAGGTACCGTAGCTCGGCTAACTAATTTTTGTTTGTTTTGTGTTTTTTAGGTGAACAAGTTACATTCACACTCCGCTGCTCGACCTTTGGAGGCTTAGGCTTGGGAATGGAACGGAAATAACAAGCTCTTAAGAAAAGAAAATCAAAGAGTGTGGTTTGTATTTTAAAGAATGCATGAGGAAAACCTAAGCTAAGGGGGGAAGCTTGCTACCTAATATTATCATACAAAGGGTACAAGTTTAAACTAGCCTATCAACCTACAGGGAAAAGCAAATGCAAACAAGAATATCACACAAACGAGCTCCGCTCGTAAAGCAAACAAAACCAACGGCACTGGCCGAGTGGTAGAAAAGCGGTCCCGTTATAGCCAAGGGGAGAGAATCACCCGAGTCAACCAAGCATTAGACCTCGTGAAAATGATCGGGCCATAGACAAGAGGAGCGAATCCCTCTCAGCAACCAAGCCGTCACGGATCTAAAAGGAAAACGGTGCGTGCGTACACCGAGCATCAACTTCGAGCGACGCGAGCTATAGGAAATGCGGGGGTCCAATTGCATGAACCCTTTTCCTGACATACTCGATAACAAGATCTTGTGCTGGTTCAGAAGCGAACCACGTGTAGCGTGCTCATACTGAACGGACTCGATGAGACTGGGCAGGGGTTGATTGCTAACCCTTTCTGCATGCCTTCCATGAGGACTTAACGGAGTGCCATGTAGGTCTTATTACATCGTGACTCCCTGCCGCAAAGCACAAATATAAACACACCAACAAAAACAGAGCCTCTTTCAAGGGCTTGGCCAGATGCATGTCTAAGTCCTACTTCTCATGTTAAAGGATGATGCGAGAAAGCGATAAAGTGCGAGAAAAATAAAAATGAAAAGGGATCAATACCAAATGGATGATGATCCGTAAACTGTAGCGACGAGAGAAAGAAAACTAAGAATCCCACGAGCGAGCAAGCAAAGCAAAAGCAGATAGTCAGCACACTGATTAGCCATGAAAGCACACAAAGGTCGACATGCGCGTTGAGCATATTCACAATACACCTGCAAGAGGAAAAACCAATCCCAACAAGCAGATATAAAGTAATAGGAACGTGTCTCCAAGATGAGAACATGACACGGGTGAATGAAATCGTGTCCCGTAAATAAGCGTCGATCGGTGAATAACCAAAAGCCTTGCACACTAGCACACGAGTTAGAGATAATAAACATCGCAATCGGAATTGCGTTATTGCATTATAAGCTAAGAGAAAATGAACGATTAACACAAATACGGAATGGAAAACAAATGTCAAAGGGAAAACAAACAACGAATAAACTGAAATCAATCAATACCAATCATCGCATGAGGTAGCACGTTTCACAAGCTTTCCAACGATATAAAGAACGCGCAAATCGGAGTTACGAGCGCAAAGATATGAAAGATTGAAATTAGGAAGTAAAATAAGCAAAAGACACAACTATGTGTCGACTTGAACAGGGCCTGCGTCGACCTACTGCGTTGGCGTGCGCATACCCGAGACAGCCAAGAAGGCTATCCATCGACCTGCAGAAAGCATGCGTCGACCTACAAGAAATTATGCGTCGACCTGCAGAAAGCATGTGTCGACCTGAATAGGGCCTGCGTCGACCTACAGGGTCAGCGTGCGCATACCCGAGGGTCACACGGAGGCAATAGGTCGACGTACAAGGGCCATAGGTCGACCTACTCAAGCAAAAACATCAAAAAAACCAAAATCTCGCACAAGCAAACGAAATACAAACCCCCCCAAACGACCGTCATGCGAGCAATGATAAAAACATGCGATTAAGGGCCAAAATCCTTCATTTTGTGCAACAAATGAGATTCACCTTAAACATGAAATTAAGCACCAAGAGATATGCCAACAATCGACGTGTCGGTGCCGCACCCAGAGCATGAATTAGCATGTATGAGCATCGAAGGCAAGATCAAGCATTCACGATTAACCATGACTTCACATATCAATGAGTACACAATTTAAACACCTTATTAACAAACATTTCATGCTTTGGCAAATGTAAACATTGGCAACGAGTCGACAAGCGACATTCTAACAAAAACATGAACAAGTATGGTGCGAATGATAAAGAGAGATTTCAACCGATTCCGGACTTGATCATTATCACAAGTAGCAACAATTAAGGTTCAAAAACCACAAGGCTCCGTGAATTCTCACTCAAAGATCTCAATTAAGCATTTCAACAAACACTTATCATGCAAAAATTAGAGCATAGTCATTATGAACACAATCTCAAGATTAACTCATCACCGAAACTCAAATTTATTCATTTAAGCATAATCATCATGTATCATCAATCAACCACTCATTACTTCATGTTAAAACTTACAATTAAGCACAAACACTTCACACACTCAAATTATCGAACACTTAGCATGCAATTTCATGTATCATAAGCAACATGCATGTATCATCAACAACAATTCACCGGTAAATCTCGAATTCAATCAAATAATTAAGATCAACACGAATCATTTAATCAACAAGCCATTATCATCATCAACTACCATAGATCCATCATCCACAATCAAAAATCATCATGATCAATGTCGAATTAAGCAACAAAATAAATGATCTAGCAAGGTGTGTAGTGAATTTACCGGATCGAACGAAGAAAATGAGATCAGATGAACACGAACGCGAACACGACGCGAACGCGAACAAGGAAGGAAACTCTTGATTCTTTCTTTGATCTTCATTTGTTCTTGAGATTTGATCTTGAATTGATGAAGATTGATGAAGTTTTTGTGAGTTTTTCTGGTTTTGATCCAAGAAAATTGAGAGAGAACTGAGAGAAAGTGTTTTTGATCTTTTGGGTGAAATTGAAGTTATGAGAGAAAATAAAGGGAAAATGCTTATATAGTATGAGTGGTGTAATGTCCAAAACGCCCTTAATTATCTCTTTTCGGCTCGTTTTCGAGAAAACGCGAATTGGTGCGAAATTCCGAGACGAGACCAACGTCCACTCGAAGATGACTAAATTTGTGACTCGCAACCGCGAGAATCGTCTCAATCCGATAAGCGATGAAGAAATTACGCGCGTTTGAATGATGAGAAACGTCAATTCATCTGGTGCGACTGTACAGAATTGTGAGTACCGCTCAAAGAACTCGATAAAACTCCATCTTAGGCTTGAAATCTGAACAAGCATGTCTGACGAAGAATTTAAGCTAACGGAATTTCTGAGAAAATGCCGCCGGAATGGACTTCATACGATAAAAATCGAAGAAGTTATGAATTTTCGAACTTGGCGCGACATACCCGAAAACACACTTTTCACCGAAAGATTACGATATTCTTCAAAATGCTGGGTGTTTTCAGTGCATAATTGGTATTTGGTCCGAACATATGAAATCTCGGTAATGATGACACAGAGCCCCAGTTAAATTTTCGAGGGAATTTTGACGAGCGGATCATGAGATATGACTTTTCTAAGGCCCGAAACCCTACATTCAACACCATTTTTCACTATAAAATCTCGAGTAATTTGCAAATTCGACGACCTTTCTCAAAGAATTGATTTCCGAGCCGAACACGAAAGTTGTAGATATCGTCGAAACAGCTAGGGCCAAGCGTGAACTCTGCTCATATCACCTTCCAGATAGGACTTATGAATTTCTTCGCATTTCCACCATTTAAACCATTCTTCACGTCACACTTCCTTAAGACCATTAGAACTCTTTTTTATTTTTCTTCAATTTTTGAACGACGAAATAAACGTCTATAATAACTTACAGCTCAAATAAAGAGGGCAAATTTTGGAGTGCAACAATGTTGTCGTTGATATTTTGCGTTGAAACCTATTTGGTTTCTTGAACAATGCATGCATTTAAAAGCATTAGTATAACATAAATCTAATCTATTCATAAAGTGAAAAGTAACTTCAAATATCGTCTTTAGGTAACGTTAGTAAAAAAATTAGAAGAAAAGAAACTTTTCATTGTTGTATTGTAAGCTGTTTTTTTTTGTTGTTTGAGGGCACCAACACCGGTTTATGAGGAGGTATATGAAGAAAAGTAGAATAAATTGGTAGCTGATCCAAGAGTTCTTGTAAAATATGTGATGGTATGTAATGGTTTAAGAAAACATGCATTAAACCATATTTTTGTTTGTATGATTGGATATGTTAAGTTTAATTATACATATGGTTTGATGTGCAGCAAATATCGTATCAAGTGACCCGGTAATGCTTCGAGTCTCCACAAAATTCTATAGTGCTATATGACACTGACAAAGAAAAATCATACAACTGTGTTTTGAAAAAGAGGGATGGAGAGGTGGAGACTTTTCTTTGCACTGGATGGTATGATTTTGTGACGGACATAATGCCAAAAAAAGGAGATGTTTTGGAATTGTGTATCAGATACCCTCCTGTGGATCAGATTCTTGTACATTTGAGTCGGGGAAATGGTGAGAGTTGAACGTATTGTGTTTGTGTATGCACTGTTCTGGGGGAATCAATTTTTTTGTAGGGAGTTCAGGAGGACTACATCCTTTACCAATGTTGGAACATGTTCAAAATGTTGGCATGTTTTGTTGTTTGTAGTTTATTTGTTAAGAGTAGAATTATGATATTTTAGGGCACTTATTTCATTTTATGTAATCTGGACTAATTTTGGATGACTGTTGAACGATGAGTGGCGTGAACCTGGTTTTGTACCAGATATGAAATGCATGGAATTTTTATGTTATATTAAAGTTCATGCAAAATATATTGGAAAAGAGAAACATTCAAATATTATGGTGGACCACAACCTTTTTCTAAAATCAGTACATTATATGTTTAAATACATGGTGAATTCTTATCTACCCAACTCAAAAAGTTGGGTAAGGTTACCTCCTTTGTAAAATGTTTTGAAAACAACAAACATTTTTAGTATTTTAATAAATAATTAAATATGTTAAATGAATTGGAATCGTGTGATTGGTTGAAGGTACACTACCCAACTTTTTGTGATGGGTAGAGAAGTTGTCCCCTAAATACATATATGCACGTGAACCTCTGTATAAAAGGGCACACGAAAAATTAAAAAGTCACATGTGCATTTATTGGTCAATAGCCAATTCAAGCTTTTCAAGGATTTACTGTTCACACGTGATGTGATAAATGTTTGTCTATTTCAAGCTTCCTCATTTATATATCATCATTTCCATGGTGAAGAGTTGGCAGAAATTTTTTTTAACCTCAAGCAAAGTTATCTTCAAACCCAAAACAACTCAGATCTATCTTTTGAAACAAAACTTTTACAATATAGATGGATAGGACAGGGCCTCTAATTCACAATGAGGATATTTGTATGTTATCACTTTTAAAGTTAGATTTTTAAGTAAGCATACATACTACATTCTTATATATTGGTCGTTCTGAAATTATAATATCAAGTGTTTACATGTGTACAATATGTAATAACTTGTCTAATTTGTTGTAGTTATTTTCTGAGGTTGATCCGTTGTTTGCACGGTTGCACATGAAGGACCTATCAAAAATATGGATGGTACTAAACAACCAAGGTAAACATCATAGCCTAATATATAATAAAAACCAGGATCAACCTCTTATAATCAGTGGATGGATGGATCTGGAGAATTATTATTCAATTCCAGGTAACATCGTTGTGTATTTAAATTACTACAGAGACAATAATTTTGGGATCTCTGGGTTTAAAGAGATAACTTCATTAGAGGAACTACCAACATATCATAGCAGGTATCTTTATCACGAAGGAATACACGTATTTGATGTCGACCTAACACCGATTAGTGCCACGATTCTGAAACTAGTTGAGTTTTTTTGTTATCCTGCTACCTAATTCATTATGTGATATAAATTTTAATTTAAGGTTATTGATTTGAAACATATTTAATTATTAATAAATTATGCAGAGACTGCAGCCTGAATTTGCATATGTTTTGAGAGAGCACGATTATGAAGTACTGATATTGTATAGTGACAATGGACATAGCAAAATGCTTAATCTATTGAATATAGATGATTCCCATTGGAAAAAGCTTGGTCATTAATGGAATGTGTTCTACGAGTGGAACCAGTTTAAAGCTGGAGACATGATCCATTTCAGATTGGACATTTTCGATTCGAAAATAACATGTCAAGTCTATAAGGTTTGGCATCCATAGGTAATAGATGTAGTGCTACATTGTGTGATTTGGTATTGTAATTTCAATATTCAATGAAAACATAACAGTTAACTGGCTATGCAGTAGAGCTAAACACGTCCATGATGAAAATGCATTAAATTGATCTGAACATCTATAAGATGACGTTCCATAGAGAAGTGCCAATAACCGTTTCATAGTAAGAAAACAAATATTATTTAACGAAACATTGTGTTTATACCTGAAAGATAGAACAACATTTAGAATATCATACCATTTAGATGTTGTTGAAAACCTCTTTATAAACGACATTAGCTGTTGACGACTTAGTGATATTTTTTTCATCATGTATCAAGATTTTGATACCCTTTTGGCTGTAACCCTGGAAAGTGCAACATAAATTTGACCATGAGTAAAAACATCACGAGGTATGTAAAGTCTGACCCAATCCAATGATTGCCCTTGTGATTTGTTAATGGTCATCGCATATGATACAATAATAGGAAATTGTCGCCTATTTAATTTTAAAGACCAAGAGGATTGCGATGGCGACATATCCATTCGCGGAATGTAAATGAGCTTTCCATTGTTTTTATCACCAATCAATTTGGCCTCAAGTACATGAGTTTCCATTTTAGTTACTAGCAGCCTTGTCCCATTATACAAACCTTCAGATTGATTAATGTTGCGCATAAGCATAATTGGTGTACCAACCTTTAACTTGATGTGATGATTTGGCATACAAGAAGTCCTTAAAGAGCTAAGGAATTATGGACTAAGCACATCCACAATATTTTGATAGTGAATTTTAGATCTATCAATGGAGATAGAGTTGTAGTCATCTCCTATCTCCCATGAAAAAGCTAATATTCAGAAGTGATATCATTGGATAATATAAGAACAATATATAAAGGTCCATTAGTAAATTTACCTGGCATCAACCCAAGGACATGGTCGTTGATCTTTTCAACAACTTCTATAGTGGAAGCAAGGATGACACGATTTTTCAGATAATCGTAATCATGGTAACATTTAATGAAGTTTGGATACGTGTTGTTAACAGTTACAACAATAGGGTTAGCTGGAAGGTGTTATAAGCTTTGTTGTCGTGTGGTCAAGACCGTTTTGACGTTCCCTACAACTTTCTTGTTTGGCTCAAAAACCAATTCTGTAAGGAAGGTGGTCGAATTAGCAAATTATTGGAGCGTTCGCAGTGAAATGTGTTGAATGTAGGTTTTCAGGCCTTAGAAAATTCATATCTCATGACTCGCTTGTCAGATTCGCTCGAAATTTTAACTGCAGCTCCGTGCCATTATTATAGAGATTTCATATGTTCGGTCTGTCGACCAATTATGCACCAAAAATTCCCAGCATTTGGAAGAGCGTCCTGTTGTTTCATTTAAAAGTGTGTTTTCGGGTATGTTGTGACAAGTTTGAAGATTCATAACTTCTTCGATTTTTATCATATGAGGTCCATTCTGGCGGCATTTTCTCGGAAATTTCGTTAGCTTTGAGTCTTCGTCACACGAGTTCAGTCAGAATACAAGCCAAAGATGGAGTTTTATCGAACTCTTTGAGTGGTACTCACAAAATTCTCCAAAGTCGCGCCAGATGAATCGGCATTTCTCGTCATTCAAACACGCGTAATTTCTTCACCACTTACAGGAATGAGATGATTCTCGCGGCTACGAGTCACAAATTTAGTCATCTTCGAGGTGACATTGGTCTCGTTTCCAAATTTCACACCGAGTCGCGTTTCCGCGAAAAGAAGCAAGAAAAGAGATACTTGAGGGTATTTTGGACATTGCATCACTCACACTATATTGTCATACTCCAAAATTTGCCCTCTTATAATTGTCTATGTCATGTTATTTCAAATAATTGACGTAGCGCAATCGGTAAGAATTTGAGGGCAAAAGATGTACGACCGAAAGGTCCCGGGTTCGAATCTCACATCTAACCTATATTTTATTTTCTAACTTTTTTTCCATTTTTTATTTTTTTTAACTTCATTAGTTATAATTTTCTTCTTTTTTATCAGGAAGTTTAAAATATCTTTCTTCTTTAAATCTTAATTTTTATAGTCCTTTCAGTAAAATATATTCAAAAATTACAAAAAATATATATAGTTTTTAGAAGTTATTTTTTTATTTTAAGCATTAGTTTTGTTATTAGTATTATATTAAAGATTTAAAAATATTATATCAGATAGATGTTTTTATTATTATTATTATTATAATTTTAATTCAGTTATTATTAGTTTTATATTTTTATTTCTAATTATATTATAGTTAGTTAGCTATTATTATTATTTAGTATTATAATTAATAGTTATTAGAATTTTATTTTTATTACTATTTCAATTCCGATTGCAGCAGAGTGATAAATTTTCCAGTCTTTCAGCCGAATTCTGAAACTACTGTTTTGATTTGCTCCGAATTTCTTCCAGAAGTTCATAAAAAATCTAGGAATAATACTCCTTTAGAATTCAATTCTAAAGGATTTCGACGCTCAAAATCGCAAATTCCTCTTTTTTCTACTTTATTTGATTTAATTTCTATTTTCATATTTTCAAAAAAATCTAAAAAAATTTGTAGTTTCATGTTCTTATTTTATTTGATTTATAATCAGGTTGTTATATTTTTTTGATTTTATTTTAATCACTTTTATATTTTTCCATTTGTTTTCTTAACTGTAACATTACGTTAGTTTATGAACAGGTTTTTTATGGATTGACCAAGTGGATGGTACCCAATTGCTTTAAGGAAATCAGGTGTCAATTCTTCCTTACATTGCTTCATTGCCCTTGAAAACCTTGGTAAAATCTCCCTTTTAACCATTAACCCTATATTTTCATGAATTAGGGTTAGGATTTTATCACATTCTTTATTTTTAGGCTAATAATTATTTTTAGGCTAATTTATTTATTTTTAGGCTAAATAATTTATTTTTAGGCTAATAATTATTTTTAGGCTAATTAATTTATTTTTAGGCTAATAATTATTTTTAGGCTGATAATTTATTTTTAGGCTAATTAATTTAATTTTAGGTTTGTTAGCCTTGTTTTCAAAAAACCTTTGTTACCTTTTCGCTCTCCCTTCAATTTTATCCTGCTTTTATTTTCGCTCCCAAATCTTCCTCTATATTGTCTCTGCCCCACTTTCTTGTTTATTGCAAGGTACATTCAAGTTGTTCATCTATGCTCATGGATATTCGCAAATTCATCCTCACCAGAACGTGTTGCTCCATCATAGACCTCCACCACACCTAATCAGAGGTTACCTCAAGCTCTTCCGACCGCGCACCATATCAGATCTAAAAGCTAAGTTTCGGATTTTATTATTTATTTAATATCATTTTATTTTGCCTCTTTTGATTAAAATAGGGTTAGCTTCAATCGCCAATGAATTGGTAATGCACTCACCCTTTTGTTTATTCTTCCTTTGCCAATTTTCAAGGTTAACCAACCATTAAAGCTCGAAACTTCGGTAACCCTAAAACCCTGATTTACTTTCTTTAATTATTACTTGTTCAGACCTATTGCACTATTGATCCGCTGGTTTTTTTTTCCCCTTCCCTATTTTATTGCGTGGTTAGTAATTTAGGGAGTGTAACCTTGAACTGAATTAGAGCCATTTAATTACAAGATAATTTATTTTGAATTGAATCACGTGATTGTTGCACCCAAGCATCTTTTATGGTACCCCTCTTGTTGCCTGTTGCCTGTTGCCTTGTGTTTTTTTTGCAGAATAGTCATGTCCCTCGAATACGAGGATACCTCAGCCATGTTGCCTCGACTAATACAAAGATCATAAGTCCCTAATGATGCTGCCTTCGATACACTAATATGATCTCGTCCCTCGGAAGTTGCCTACGAAAGGCTGAGGTGTCCTCTAGTTGCCTAACGAAGAAGGCTATTCTGATCCTTCCTTTAGACTACCTACCTCTCTATGGCATGGGACAGACTTATGGCGAACGATAACTCGATGACCCGTTAACATCCAAATGAAAGGCTTCCTGGCCTCTTATGGCATGGATAGACTCTTTCACCCTGAAAGGCTAAAAGACTTGTTTTTTCTACATTATTAAGGTAATTGCTCCTAATTGCCTTGCTCTGGCTTAAATCTTTTTCTACCCTTTTCTCAAAAACTTTCAAAAAGCTACGCTTATTTACAAGCTAAAGTCTTATTTCATTTTTACACTTTTTCTTCAAAGAGCAAAGCAATTAAGAGCCCATGGATAACCATGGATGCAAAGGGTGCCTTACACCTTCCCTTTGCATAAATTACCCCCCAAACCCGTTTTCTTTTAAAAAAACGTTTTTCCTGTTCTTTTAGCCTTTCTGATATTTGGATAAAATAAAAGTCGGTGGCGACTCTTGCTATCCGCACATTTCAAATAAAGTCAGTTCACCGTATTACAGAACTGGCGACTCTGCTAGGGATGCTTTCGAATTAAAAGAGGGGTTACCTTAAAGTTTAGGATCACATAAATGTTTGCTTTGCTTGCTTTATTTTAAAGGTTGCTTGGGAATTAATTGAAGGACGAATCCTACACCCGGATTCAAGTACACTTAAGATTAGGAGTGGCATAGTCATGGCGACCTCTTTCACATATGTGGGAGATGAGTCAATATGAAGTTCACACTTGGGTTAGGACTCCATAGCATATGCACACCTTTCTCAAATGAGGGGGGTCTATGTATGTGTCTGTGGGTGCGCCGGAGCTCAAGGACCTTTAGTTACCCTTAACCCATCCTGGCCTTTAGGAACGTAGTGGGGGGACTACTCTTGACAAATGTTGAGAACTAGTCGCTACCCGATGCTACAATTCAGATAGGTCATTTCTCAAAGTATCATTGCATGATGCGAATGTATCATGTCCGAGGGTGATTTAGAAGGGCTGACAATTCTGGATAACTTGTAGAACCCGTTGCTGAAATCTCCTTATCCATAGAAATACCCTTGGGAAGGACACCTGATCAGACCCCATGCAAGCCTTAAGCCAAAAATTGTGTGACTTGTGTGACTTGCGTGACTTGCGTGACTTGCCTGTGTTTGCTACTAACCTCCGTTTCCTTGCAGGTTTTGTTAAGATGACTTGTTTGTCCTTACTATCTCACACTACGCCTAATGCACTGCATTCACATGACATCATGACATCATAAGCATAACATGATTTAACTAACCCTTTAAAGGATCTTAGGAATTTAGGGCGCACAATTTCAGGTGTCTTTGTCAAAGACTGAATTCCTATCAAGGGGCAAGAGGATTTATTTTCCTCTGGCCACACACCTTCCAATTCAAAGACATAGTACCTATTAAGGGGCAAGAGGATTTATTTTCCTCTGGCCATATACCTTCCAATTCAGAGACTCGATACCTATCAAGGGGCAAGAGGATTTATTTTGCTCTAGCCATATGCTTTCAAATTCAAAAGTACAAGTATCCCGAATCAGAGGCTATGACCCACTGGATATGGTGAGCTTGATTCTCAAAGAAAGACATTCAAAGACAAAAGTCAGAATTCTTCAGACAAAGACGCGACCAAACCATTTTCTAATGTTGCTAACTAAATTCCTAAAGATCCTTGAAAAGATTGCATTTGCATTCATAACATCACATAAAACTAACTTTTCCTTTCAGGTCGACCAATTAGTCAGACAAATACCATCAACAAATTAATCCTAATCAGATGAACATTCTGGAAGCTTGACCCCTAGACTTCTGAAACATTCCAATCAAATATACATTCCGGAAGCTCGAACCCCGGACATTCTGAAAGTTCCAATCAGATGAACATTCTGGAAGCTTGACCCCCAGACTTCTGAAACATTCCAATCAGATATACATTCCGGAAGCTTGAACCCCGAACATTCTGAAAGTTCCAATCAGATGAACATTCTGGAAGCTTGACCCCCACACTTCTGAAACATTCCAATCAGAAATACATTCCGGAAGCTCGAACCCCGGATACTCTGAATCTTTACACCAGTTCCACAACAACGACGCAAGCCAGATGCACCTAAGCGTCAATTCACCAAAATTAATATGACATTGGCTCGCGCATTACAACATCCGTTGAAGATTGAATTAATTACTCTGAGGGACCCTCCTAAGAATCCTAACACCTACACTCCTGGCTATAAACTCAAACCGAGGTGCGCATACCATTCCAACAGTCATGGACATTACACAAACAATTGCTGGACATTGAAGAATAAGATCCAAGGTCTGATCAATGACGGATAAATCAAATTCAACCCTCCTGAAAATTCCTGTGGTGATCACCGCTCTTATGCCTAGTCATGGCAATACTGATTGACGTCTAGACGGACAAACTTTTGGATCATTAGATCTACTTTCATTGGCATATTTCTTTTCTGTTTGTTTAAACATTCAAATTATGATAGACATTATCTGTCTTAATAATCATCATCACTGCATTGCATACGTTTGTCTTGAATAATTTATTTCGCTATCACTCATTTTAAATTGCGTCTTTACTTTGCATATGTTTTGTGATACTCGACTCCTACTAAAGCTGTAGGCCTTTTGAGGGAGGATGACGAAAATGATACCGCAACCTCATACAGTATGCTTTTGAACGGACTATGCTGACGATGTACAGGCATTGTTTCAATTCCTAAACAGTGGAGATATAAAGATGTTAATCCCTCGTCAACCCCTTTGAGCCTAAGGAGTAGAAGTTTCTTTCTTGTACTAATTAAAACCCTTGATCATAACCTGGGGTAGGGTAGTTCTCAGTTAATTTGGCTGTGCATTCTATTTTAAGAGAATCACTTGGTACACCTTTCAACAAAGGTTTCAACCACAAGCGTTCATCCGCACACATCAAAGAAGTGTTGGAGATGTCAATCAAAAGCCAATGATGGTTCATCAATCATTAAGCGAGGCAGTCAATATCTTTCAAAAAGAAAAAAAATGAAAAAACATATATACAAAGAAAAGCCTGCTAAGTCAAAAATCAAAAGATGACTTAGGCAAAAATCAAGGCATCCCGCTGACTGTAAGCTCAAAATAGACAGTTCAGGCAAAAGTTAGGGATATCAAAAAGATGAAAAAAGAGAAGTCAATAAATTCCTGAACAACACAATGTTGTGACTACCAAAAGGAAGAAGTGACTGCCATCTCAAAAAATTCTCTTTGCTTATGAACCATCATCATTATCAAAGGTGCAAATCCAAAAGTCTCTTGGAACATGAATGCATAAGTTAAATTAACTGAGCTTAGGACTGAAGAACATCACGAAGAAGGGGATGGGTATAAATAAATGTTGAGCCATTATCCTTTGTTTCTTAAACCGTGAACCAAGCCACGTTACAACCCTTGAAAGTCCTAACTGAAGCATGGTTAGTTCGAAAGCATACTGTCACCAAAAGGGTATCCTGACTCCTTAAGGTTTGCCATAAATGCTAAGTTGATATCTTGTTTTTACAAACGTCACGTTTTTATAAACATCATGCTTTTACATCTCTAGTTTTAATGCTTTTCAAAAAAAAAAACTCAGGACGAACGTATGCATTGCATCTCATGAATTCATTATTAAACATATTCTGCTACATAATTTCAAATGTTAGCATCAGAAAGAACTTGCACAGGGTATGACTAATGACTGAAAGTTATCCCGACCAACAAAGATTACTCCAAAGAAGCAATGTCTCCTACGTATACAAGGGGCATGGCATGTTTTGCCCAATCAATCTGGGGCAATCAAGTCAAGATTCCAAGAATCTCTTAAAATGCCAAACAGTCAAAGGCATACATCCCAAGTGGGTTTCAAACTATTTCCCGATCAATCTGGGGAAATCAAGTCAAGATTCCGAGAATCTCTCATGGATGCCAAAACAATCAGGGGCATCATCCTAAGTTTATGATTACTAGGGGCATGTCGCTCATAGTAAAGTCCTCGCGAGGCGAATCTTTCCAAAGTTCCTACTAACTGGGGCAAATCTATGCAAATCCAATTTTACATCTTTACCAAATACTCAGTGGCGTGTTCTAATCAAATCCAGGAATGGTAGTACTATAATACCGGGGGCAATGTTCAAGGCATCCATGCCTTCCCGTAATTCCGATTTCACAAGATCATATTCCCACAGAGCAATCCTCAGGAATATATCTTCAAACATGCTCGTCCCGACAAAAACATGGCTCCCCAATAGAGTTTATATCTTCAACATCGCCGGTTCCCCGACACCTTGCTCTTATCCAACATGGGTTACTAATATCTTTTCTCCCCAATCAGGGTACATCAAGTTACTGGTCATCCCCAAGAAAAATCATAAATCCCCAGCTGAGCATCTTCAAAAACAAGATCAGATATCAAAATCACAATGATACAGAGATTTATTTTCTCAATCAAGGACAAATCATATTCTGACATCATATATCATAAACATATTCATACATTGCATACATTACCTCATATGCAAGTTTCTCATTTATTTTGAGAAACTCATAATACATGCATCATAACATTGCATAAAGACTAACTCTACTTTTTTCAGGACACAAGTTCAAGCAGATAAACAATATCTATGATCTAATTCAGTTACTATAAACGGTACTGACACGATCATCTCTCCAAGACCTAATTCGGCCACCACGAATGGTGCTGACATGATTAAAGAAAGAAACAGACTCAATCACGACACGCAATTCAGAAAAGACCATGACAACTGAGTTACGATAATGGAATCACGACAACCGAGTCACGATGATGGAATCACGACAACCGAGTCACGATGATGGAATCACGACAACTGAGTCACGATGATGGAATCACGACAACTGAGTCACGATGATGGAATCACGACAACTGAGTCACGATAAAGGAATCACGATAACTGAGTCACGATAAAGGAATCACGACAACTAAGTCACGATAAAGGAATCACGACAATTGAGTCACGATAAAGGAATCACGACAACTGAGTCACGATAATGGAATCACGACAACTGAGTCACGATAATGGAATCACGACAACTGAGTCACGATAACGGAATCACGACAACTGAGTCACGATAATAGAATCACGACAACAGAGTCACGTTAAAGGAGTCACGACAACTGAGTCACGATAAAGGAATCACGACAACTCAGTCACGATAACGAAATCGCGACAACTGAGTCACGATGATGGAATCAGGACAACTGATTCACGATAACGGAATCACGACAACTGAGTCACGATAATAGAATCACGACAACAGAGTCACGGTAATGGCATCACAACAATGAAGTCACGACAATGGAGTCACAACGATTAAGTCACATATCTAATCCCGGTATTCAGTTCAGAAGCAATCATGGCAATAGAGTCACTATAATTAATTCACTTCACACTCCCAACATCCGGATGGCATCTGTAAGCCCATCTCCGATAAATTTTCTGTCAAACACCTGGATGGCATCTTCAAGCCCATCTCCGACAAAAGTCCCTACTTCACCTAGGGCAAATTACTTGGTATTCTAGTGTTCAATCATCTTCCACCTTCAGATATCGACTGACACACAAATTTGCCCTGGTGTAAGAAGATTGAACAGGGGCAGCTGTCATACCCCAAATTTGCCCTCTTATAATTGTCTATGTCATGTTATTTCAAATAATTGACGTAGCGCAATCGGTAAGAATTTGAGGGCAAAAGATGTACGACCGAAAGGTTCCGGGTTCGAATCTCACATCTAACCTTTATTTTATTTTCTAACTTTTTTTCCATTTTTTATTTTTTTTAACTTCATTAGTTATAATTTTCTTCTTTTTTATCAGGAAGTTTAAAACATCTTTCTTCTTTAAATCTTAATTTTTATAGTCCTTTCAGTAAAATATATTCAAAAATTA
Organism: Vicia villosa; assembly: GCF_029867415.1. Lineage (NCBI taxonomy): Eukaryota > Viridiplantae > Streptophyta > Magnoliopsida > Fabales > Fabaceae > Vicia > Vicia villosa. Next base: position 21,602 of record NW_026706708.1, on the reverse strand, counting down.
CAAAAAATATATATAGTTTTTAGAAGTTATTTTTTTTATTTTAAGCATTAGTTTTATTATTAGTATTATATTAAAGATTTTGAAATATTATATCAAATAGATGTTTTATTATTATTATTATTATAATTTTAATTCAGTTATTATTAGTTTTATATTTTTATTTCTAATTATATTATAGTTAGTTAGCTATTATTATTATTTAGTATTATAATTAATAGTTATTAGAATTTTATTTTTATTACTAATTAAATCCTTTTTAGAGTCCAAGCCCAATGTTTTTTAACCTAATATTTTTCTTATAAATACTAATTTTTTTTGTACATTAGGGACTAACAATTATAACCCTTATTCTCACTCTCTCTCTCTCTCTCTTCTCACAAATACAAAAAATATTTTCTCCTATTTCTCCTTCTTCAGGGTTTCAATTCCGGTTGCAGCAGAGTGATAAATTTTCCAGCCTATCACCCGAATTCTGAAACTACTGTTTTGATTTGCTCCGAATTTCTTCCAGAAGTTCATAAAAAATCAAGGAATAATACTCCTTTAGAATTGAATTCTAAAGGACTTCGACGCTCAAAATCGCAAATTCCTCTTTTTTCTATTTTATCTGATTTAATTTCTATTTTCATATTTCAAAAAAATCTAAAAGAATTTGTAGTTTCGTGTTCTTATTTTGTTTGATTTATAATCAGGTTGTTATATTTTTTTGATTTTATTTTAATCACTTTTCTATTTATCTATTTGTTTTCTTAACTGTAACATTACGTTGGTTTATGAACAGGTTTTTTATGGATTGACCAAATGGATGGTACCCAATTGCTTTAAGGAAATCAGGTGTCAATTCTTCTTAACATTGCTTCATTGCCCTTGAAAACCTTGGTAAAATCAGGTGTCAATTCTTCCTTACATTGCTTCATTGCCCTTGAAAACCTTGGTAAAATCTCCCTTTTAACCATTAACCCTAAAATATAGGTAGATGTTGTCCATTTTCATGAATTAGGGTTAGGATTTTATCATTCTTTATTTTTAAACTAATAATTATTTTTAGGCTAATTTATTTATTTTTAAGCTAATTAATTTATTTTTAGGCTAATAATTACTTTTAGGCTAATTAATTTATTTTTAGGCTAATTAATTTATTTTTAGGCTAATAATTATTTTTAGGCTAATAATTTATTTTTAGGCTAATTAATTTAATTTTAGTTTTGTTAGCCTTGTTTTCAAAAAACCTTTGTTACCTTTTCGCTCTCCCTTCAATTTTATCCTGCTTTTATTTTCGCCCCCAAATCTTCCTCTATATTGTCACTGCCCCACTTTCTTGTTTATTGCGAGGTACATTCGAGCTGTTCATCTATTCTCGTGGATATTCGCAAATTCATCCTCACCAGAACATGTTGCTCCATCATAGACCTCCACCACATCCTAATCAGAGGTTACCTCAAGCTCTTCCGACCGCGCGCCATATCTGATCTAAAAGCTAAGTTTCTGATTTTATTATTTATTTAATATCATTTTATTTTGCCTCTTTTGATTAAAATAGGGTTAGCTTCAATCGCCAATGAATTGGTAATGCACTCACCCTTTTGTTTATTCTTCCTTTGCCAATTTTCAGGGTTAACCAACCATTAAAGCTCGAAACTTTGGTAACCCTAAAACCCTGATTTACTTTCTTTAATTATTACTTGTTCAGACCTATTGCACTATTGATCCGCTGGTTTCTTTTTCCCCTTCCCCATTTTATTGCGTGGTTAGTAATTTAGGGAGTGTAACCTTGAACTGAATTAGAGCCATTTAATTACAAGATAATTTATTTTGAATTGAATCACGTGATTGTTGCACCCAAGCATCTTTTATGGTACCCCTCTTGTTGCCTGTTGCCTTGTGTTTTTTTTTTTGCAGAATAGTCATGTCCCTCGAATACGAGGATACCTCAGCCATGTTGCCTCGACTAATACAAAGATCATAAGTCCCTAATGATGCTGCCTTCGATACACTAATATGATCTCGTCCCTCGGAAGTTGCCTACGAAAGGCTGAGGTGTCCTCTGGTTGCCTAACGAAGAAGGCTATTCTGATCCTTCCCTTAGACTACCTGCCTCTCTATGGCATGGGACAGTCTTATGGCGAACGATAACTCGATGACCCGTTAACATCCAAATCAAAGGCTTCCTGCCCTCTTATGGCATGGATAGACTCTTTCACCTTGAAAGGCTAAAAGACTTGTTTTTTCTACATTATTAAGGTAATTGCTCCTAATTGCCTTGCTCTGGCTTAAATCTTTTTCTACCCTTTTCTCAAAAACTTTCAAAAAGCTACGCTTATTTACAAGCTAAAGTCTTATTTCATTTCTACACTTTTTATTCAAAGAGCAAAGCAATTAAGAGCCCATGGATAACCATGGATGCAAAGGGTGCCTTACACCTTCTCTTTGCATAAATTACCCCCCGAACCCGTTTTCTTTTAAAAAAACGTCTTTCCTATTCTTTTAGCCTTTCTGATATTTGGATAAAATAAAAGTCGGTGGCGACTCTTGCTATCCGCACATTTCAAATAAAGTTAGTTCACCGTATTACATATATAAACCATTTTCCCTCTTTTTCTCTCATAACTTCAATTCACCCAAAAAAAATATGCATAAACACTTTCTCTATATTGTCTCTCAATTCCCAAAGATAAAAAACTACAAAAATACACAAAAAGCTTCATCAATCTTCATGCATGGATTGAAGTCAAAATCTCGAGTTCGAATTCACTCTCATCTCCTCATACATGTTGGGCCTCCCTCCTATCTCATTTCGGATTCATTTTTTCGACTTCATTAGTGTTCACGTTCGTCTTCGCGCTTCGTTCGGATCTTCATTTGGTAAGTGTTCGAATCTTGAATCAAGTTCTTAATTGTTGATGTTAACATGATTTGAATGTAAGTTCTAAGTGTTGATTGTGCATAATTGATGCAGATGATGATTAACTGTTAGATTCAAGTTGTTAGATTAAAATCTTTCTTGCAATTGCATGTTGATACAATTCGTGTACACTACGTGTTTGTGTTAATGCTTGCAAGAATCTTGTGCTTGATAATCGTTGACGATGACATGAAATTGATACGAATAGATGCCTAATTATGGTTTTTTGATACCTAAATTGCTATACAATTTGATGCAAATTCGTGTTTGGTGTTGTCTTTGATGGATGCATGTCATCGATGCCATAAAATAGTGTTGCTGCTGTTTTTTTTTAGAAATTTGCACAGTGGTAACCGGTTACCATATGGGGGTAACCAGATACCTAGTGTTATTTATCGTTATTGCGCAGGTTTGATGTATGGTAACCGGTTACCATAGCTGGGTAACCGGTTACCGTTTGCCTTGATTTCGCTTCTGACTTGCTGGTAACCGGTTACCATAACTGGGTAACCGGTTACTGTTTGCCTTGATTTTTCTACTGTCTAGCAGGTAACCGGTTACCCCATTTGAGTAACCGGTTAACAGTGTGTGTAGGCAGATTTTATTCCTAACTTCAATCATTCATATCTTTAGACTCGTAACTCTGATTTACGCGTTCTTTATATCGTTGGAAATCTTATGAAACATGCTATCTCGTGAGATGATTGGTATTGATTGATTGTAAGTTATTGATGTTTGTTTCCCTTTGACATTTATTGTTCATTTCATGTTTGCGTAGTTGTTCATTTTCTCTTAGATTATAGTTTGATAACGTAATTCCGATTGCGATTGTTTTGTTATCTCTAACTTGTGTGCTAGTATGTAAGGCATGTGGAAAGGCGATTACCGATGATGCTTATTTCATTTGTGTTCCGCTTTATTTGTGGGACACAAATTCATCTCCTTGTGCCGTGTTCTCATCTTGGAGACACATTCTTTTACTTTATACTTGTTTGCCTGGCTTGCTTGTTTCTCTTGCAGGTGTATTGTGATTATGCTCGACGCATACGTCGACACGTGTTTTATTTTCACGACATCGACCATTGTTTTCTTATGTGGCTAATCGGTGTGCTTACTATTTGTTTTTCCCTTTGTTAGCTCGCTTGCGGGATCTCTGGTTTTCTTTCTTATTTTGCTGCAGTTTACGGATCATAATCCGTTTGGTATTGATTTCGTTTCATTTTATCTTCTTTCGACATTTTATTTTTTCTTCATCCTTTAACATGAGAAGAAGGACTTAGGCATGCATTGCATCTGTCCAAGCCCTCGAAAGAGGCTATGTTTTTGTTGGTGTGTTTATGTTTGTGCTTGCAGGAAGTCCTAACTAAGGCCATTGTAAGTCCTCGAGAAGGAAAGCGGGAAGGGTTAGCAACCAAACCCCGCAACTTTCTGTCCCCAGGTCGTCCCTATGCTCACTTTTTGCAAGTTCAGAGCTCTAGACAAGTCCCCAAGATCGTCGAGTCAAAGGCCCAATGGGTAAAGTGAAGCGGGTTCATGCAATCAAACCCCCACGTTTCTTATCTCACGTTGATCGATGGTGATGCTCGGTGTACGCATGCTCCATTTTTCCTTTCAGATCTGTGACGGCTTGGTTGCTGAGAGGGACTCGCTCCCTTTGTCTATGGCCCGATCTCTTTTGCGCGAGGTCTAATTCTTGGTTGACTCGGGTGATCCGCTCCCCTTGGCTATGGCGGGACCGCTTTTCTACTACTTGGCATGCGCCAGTAGGTGTTTGCTTTACGAGCAAGAATCGTTTGTGTGGTGCTTTTGTTTGCATTCGCTTTTTCTCATAGATTGCTAGGCTAGTTTAGACTTGCACCCTTTGTATGATAATATAGGTAGCAAGCTTTCCCCCTTAGCTTAGGTTTTCCTCATGCATTCTTTAAAACACAAACCAAACTCTTTGATTTTCTTTTCTTAAGAGCTTCATATTTATGCTCCATTCCCAAGCATAAGACTCCAAAGGTCGAGCAACGGAGTGCGAATGTAACTCGTTCACCTAAAAAACACAAAACAAACAGAAACTAGTTAGCCGAGCTACAGTACCTCTAATTCCTCAAAAAAGACACATAGGCATCGGGGTAGGGCCTGTGCGATTATAACTCTTTCTTTTCCCTACATTTTGCATGCACACTAGTTCAATTTAGGCGTAGATTTGTTATACACCCATAGTTTTAGACACAAACGTGGATACCATCGAGTACGATGGGCGCGAGGGGTGCTAATACCTTCTCCTCGCATAACCGACTCCCTTACCCTCTTCTTTGGTTGTGAGACCGGTGTTTTGTTTTGTGGTTTGCTATTATACCCTTCCTTTTCAGGATAGATATGTTAGTGGCAACTATTTTGATTTTTGCGGTAGCGACAGCTGGCGACTCTGCTAGGGACGTCTCTACCTATTGCGGGTCCGGACTTAGCGAGTCGATCCTAGCGCTTATGTGTTTAGCTTTAGGTGTTTTATTGCTTTTCTTATTTTCCTGTTTGCATTGAATCCTATCTGCGCATTTTACATTTCTGCATCCTATTCTGGACTGTCTGGTTTCCTATCTGTTGGGTGGGTGTTTCAAGAGGTAAAAGACCCAATACACAGGTCATGAGTGATACCTTAGGAACTAAGACTAAAGTGGCCGTGAAGGACAGAAGGCGTATACCTGATTGATCTTATCACGTATCCACGGGCAGAGCTTGTTGGAACGAGGCAATATCGTATGATTACGCCTACGTTCGATCCTCTATTGGCTTTTCGACCTACCCTGGCCTAGATTTACCCGTGAGTGGGGCGGGAATCAATCATTTTTTACATGTACATGTACTGTTGGTGACCATGTTCTTGCTGGTGACTATATGTTCTGGTTCCGATGGTAACTTGTCTTGTTAGTGACTTGTGGTTTGTGTGGTGGTGCGAAACTGTGCCTAACCTTTGAACCTGTGTCGTGTGATTTTGCGGCATCCCAGATAAATTCAGTATTATGATTCCCACCATGTTGCATCATTGCATATTTACTTTAGAAAAAATGATATACAAAAAATAACTAGCATACATGTTCCTTCCATTTCCAAGGAATCATATCTTTAAGCCTCGTGCCGAGCTTTTCTATCTCTTACTTGCTAAAAAAACAAAACATGAGGATTCCTTGGAATTGAATGAACATGGAATTGCATTTATATTATGCATCCCTTACATCTCATGCATAACAGATGTTCAGGATTGAGGGTTTCTTATTCAGAGTTGGCACTCTGTTCAAACTCACAAACTTGACTTGTTCTTATTGTGTGTTCAGAGATCAGTCATGAAACAACTTTGTGGGGTGACCAAGAAGAAGACTCAGTTGGGGTTGTTTTTGAAGACATGCAAGTTGTGACTCGTGCTCGAGGACTCTTGGGAAAGAAAAACGGTAAGGTTGAGACTCCGATAAGCCTGATCGTGGAATTTCTAAGGATAATGTGGAAAAAGGAAAGTGATCGTCCACTCGCCTATGCAATGAGACATTTTATTATCCTCACCTCTCGGGTACAATTTCAGACCACGGAGCACTTCGTGGGTCTCTCCCACAACCTTGCGGTTTCTAAATTTCCTCGTCAATGGCTAATCTCCTTTTCTCTCATAAAGTCAAGGGGTACGTTTTTAGCAAAGACAAAAGAAGTTTGAAGGGCGAGTCTATCTGATTCTCATGTCTTATGCTCATTTGCTTCCATGCTTGCTTTATTTGCAACTGCTTAAGCTCTGTACTGTGTGGATGTCTACAGATTCTCTGCTTGATGACAATGACACTAGGTATGAGTTCTATTATGGGGCACCTGGTCGTGATGTTAGGGTTTGTAAGTCTTTGAAGTTGCTTGGAGCTCCCGACCGAGGGATAAGCAAGACCATTCTGTCTTGAGCTTGCACCATTTGCATTGCTCGAATCCCTAAAGCACTTACAAATTTCGTGTGACTTCACTAGAATCTTGTGCCAGACAGTAATCAAGAGTGATCTGCAAGGGCACACCTCTCATTCTTAAGGATCTGCTTCACATCTCGAGTCACCTCTTCTTGGATTTTCTTTTTCAATAATCGTCGCTTGTCAACGGAGACAGAAAGAATATGAGAAACAAGCTGACAAGATCCCCATGCCCTTATGTTCAGTTGCTTCCCTGCTAGTTGGAATTTCAGTTGGTTAAGATTCATGCTTTGGGTCTTCCTCACCACAGATAGCTCTCCTGACTTCGATGACAATACTCGGTGTTTTCCATTCTGGGGCACCTAATCATAATGTTAAGCCTTACAAGGTGTTCAGGTACAAAGAGTCCAGGACTTGCTCGATACATAGATGTTTGAGTTTATTCATAATGGTTTCTACTTGTCAATCCCATTTCATCTGCTGCAAGTAGAATATTTGTTCTTCCTCGAGGAAGTAACTCATGAGAATCACTTGCAATTGGTATTGCCAGAGGTTGCCTTCATGACAACTATTGTGTGTTCCAAGTAATGACTTTGATAGCCAAGCGTCAAAGGTTATTGTTGTTCGCAAATGATGATACAATATTCCTCCATTCACGATGGCGATTACTATTTCAGTAGCTATATTTGGGGCTCCCGACCGAGGGATAAGCAAGACGCCTTGTATCTTGAGTTTGTGCACCACTAGCACGACTCAAACCCATAAAGCTGAACACTTACAACTCTTGTACAACTTCGCAGGAGTCTTCTTCCGGGAAGTAATCTAAAGTGTTCTGCAGGAACGAATGCTAATGCTTGGTGTGTTTTCCACTCTGGGGCACCTGGTTATCTGACTGAAATTTTCCAGTTATTCAAGGACAAGGTACAAGGCCTAATTGATTCAATGGCTACCACATTCGCACCTGAAGGCCAGAATTGAAGTTCTCCTCTGAATCAGCGGATATTCTGAAGCAATAAGTCCATACGGATAGAGTCTCCTCAACGTTGACAATTCTTAATTCATCATGCATGTTCATGTGTAATCTTTCTTATTTTGTTCAAAGACCGTTGTATGCAAAACTTGTTTGTTTCTAAACTATAGTAATAATGCATTGGATATGTTTGTCTTGAAAAAATCCATTCGCTTTTGCTCTTATATGTTTTTCTTTGCTTGTGATACTCAACTCTTCTAATAAAGCACGATAACTCTATAGGGAGGATGATGAACATAATACCCAAAACCTCAAATGGTATGCTTTTGAATTAAAACCATGTTGATGATGTACAGGCATTGCTTCAAATCCCCAAATGTAACACCCCTTTCTAAACCCCCGCGGAAATTAAATAAATTTATTCAGAGTACATGAAAATAAGGGTGCCACAATTCAAAAATTAATTAAACATCGTTCAGATATGTCATGCATTTAGTGAGGCGGTCATCATCAATTAAAAACATTTCATGTTAACACAGCGGGAATTAAATCAAATAGATTAAGTTTAACATCTTTAAAACTAATCCTTCAAACATCAAAACATAACCAGAGTTATAAACCATAAACTCTAAACATCGCGTCCCCAGTGTTACAAATATCAAAGCATGACACCTGACGCTAAACTAAACACACTGACTCATGAGCTAATCCTCACCAAGTCGAATAGCCGCTATCCTCAATCTGAAAATGACAACATGTAAGGGTGAGTCTCATCATAATTAACAAATGATATAAGGTTATAAAGCAATAACACATCATAGCTGCATCGTTCACCCAATTGTTTCATAAATAGACATTCAGAAAAGTTTCATCACAACAAAACAATCAACCAACACATCATCAATATTTATAACACTGGAATACACCCAATCATGTTATAAAAGTATGCATATGTATGAACTGACACTATGCATGTGGTACCAACATCATCAAATGGGAATAACCCATAACCGATCCAACATCATCAAGATACGACCCTGCCAGCAACGATTCCACACAATGGGACTCATGCCCTTTACTGATCCAACACATCATCATGGATAAAACATCATCAATGAATATGAATGAATGCAAACATACATGAACATACTTATACCATTGTCAAGTCTAATGAGTAACATCATCAAATACTCATTTCATCATAATCATCATCATCGTCATCAAGCATGTTTACATATGTTAACAATCATTCATTTAACATCCAGTCATTCTCATGCAACCCACAAATCATCACATGATTATCGTTTCACATAGCATATGTCAACATATCTCATAACATATATGTACAATACATCTTCAATAAACAATTAACTCATAATTTAAAATCATTAAATTACACTTCATTTCATCATCTACACCGATAGATCATTTTATAAGGAACGTCACCCTCGAAACGGCACTAAAAACAAGTTTACGATTTGAAAGTTTTGCCTCTTTAAACTTTCCAAAATGGCCTGTCACTAACAGCACGCGGCGCCAACCTTGGTTCGCGGCGCGAACTGAGCGTCTAAAAACTCCTTAGCTCTCTGCCAAGCACTTCGCAGCGCAAACATGTCTTCGCGGCGCGAATTGAGTGAACCAAAACTTCCTGGCTTTCTGCCAAGCAGTTCGTGGCGCCTACCTTGGGACGCGGCGCGAACTGGCGATTTTCAGAAACCCCCAGTCGCAGAAAATAACATTCTACACATTCCAAACTCACTCAATTCAAACCAGTACGAACTTATGGAAATGGAATGCACATACAACACGAAATACACATCATAATACACCAATTACGCATCAATTGAGACCATAACAACACAAAAATCATGGATTCAAACATAGGGGATCAAACATCATACAATTTGACTCAATCCCTAAATCTATCATATGACTCAATCGACCCGAATTCTACACCTATTCAGTATTATCAACCCCTAACCCGGTAATAGATGCTAATCAGATAACCCCCCCTTACCTTAGCCAAATTCTTGAATGGGTCTTCTTCCTCTTTGGTTCTCCTTCACGTTCCTCTGCTCTCCCTTTTCTCCCAACTTCTTGTTTTCACGTTCTAATTTCTTTCCCCTATTGTTTTCCTTATTTTATGAAACATAAAATAAATTAGTAATGGGCTCCTTCACAATTACACCTCCACCTTACTAATTCCACCACATGGCCCAATAACTAACATTTTATAATTTTCCATATAATTCGATAAAATGCCAATTTCCAATAATTAATTTAAAATTTAATAAAATTAATTAAATAAGAATTTTCGGGATGTTACACCAAACACTGGATATATAAAGGAGATAGACCCTCGTTAACCCCTCTAAGCCTTCAAAGTAGTAGTTTCTTTTCTATACGAAAAAACCATCACATTTAACCCAGGGGTGGGTAGTATTCAGTTAACCTGATCGAGCGTTTGAAATTCATTAGGAATGCACATATAAGGATACAACAATGGTTGTTCTTCAAAAAGTTTAGGAAAGTCAAAACCATACCGGTAATCCCTCAACTCGGGAGGTTGAGACATCATGATCATCCCACACATCAGGAGGTCGAGACCAACATCAAAGCTGCGGTGGTTTATCTCTCCTATCAGGAGGTCAAAATATGACAATACCACAATGGTAATTTCTCATCAATCAAGGACTCAGACAGTCACTACCATTTCAACAAGTCAAAGAGACTCATGATCATATAACTTGTTCAAAAAAATAAAAAGAATGAATAAAAAAAGAAAGAGCTGCTAAGTCAACAACTTGAAAACAATTGACTTAGGCAAAAGTTAGGGCATCCCAGCTGGACTTTAAACTCAAAATTCAAAAGAATTTGTCCAGGAAAAAGTTAGGGAGACAAAAAAAAAACAAAAGCGAAAAACAAAGATTACAAAATAAGAATCCTCGTCAATAGAACAAAGTTGTGTGAGCATACGCCAAAAACAAAAGGTAAAGTGACTGCCACGTACAAAAAACCTTTTGGATTCCTCGACCATCTCATGTTCCTCTTGAAAGATGAATGCTCGTTTCAAGTTAACTGAACTTAGGACTGGAGAACATTATGAAGGGGGTGGGCACCAAATAATTTGCGCCTAAAAATCCTTTTTCTCAAACCGTGAACCTGGACACGTGTTACCCTAGGATTTCGACTTACTAATAAATGGGCAACTAAGGCCCAAAATTGGCAGTTGGGCCTCAATTTGGTAAAAAGGCCCCAAAATGGTAATTGGGCCTCAAGTTAATATCTACATTGCCATTTGGGTCGAAGTGATTCGACTAAATAATGCTTAGTAGTCGAAGCTGTTCGACTAGGAAGGTCATCTGAGGCTTCAACGTTCGACCAGACCAAAAGGATGCGAAGACTTAAGGTTTTTTGGCTGCAGAAACTGAAGTGGAGGTCGAGAGGCAGTAGAAGTTAAGAGGCAGTTCCAGGCAGTTTTTCTGGCAGTTCTCACAGGACGCGTGGAAGTTTCACAATTGAAGATCTTGCATGTCGAAGACACGTGTTGTCTGATAGCCAGTCGATCGTTAGTAGTAGTTATTTTATTTTTCTATTTAAGCAAGTTTCATAAGAATAGTTAGAGGTCCGCATTTTCTACATAAACACAAGTAAACTCAAATCTCTGCGCAAAAATGAGTAACGAGTGCAACTTTGGAATGTACGTATGCGTACCAGTTTAATTAATGCAATCATTTTACGTTATATCTCATCTTTCAGTGCACATTTACTGCTTTTTTATTGCTTTGATTTACTTTAAAGCCTTTAATTTCAGTGTTTACTTTTATTTTAAAGTTACTGTTGCATTTAATACAAACCAGATACACATAATATAACAAAATAAAGCAATTAGTCCTGGAGTATTCTAGTTGATTCCGCAAAAGTAACCTTTAAAAAGGAAACTAGCGCTTGTTTACCATTTTTCTGGGCCAACAAATTGGCACACCCGGTGGGACCCGTCAATTGCTATTTGTTTTATATTTGTTAGTACAATAGTTATGTATGATATTAAGAAGTGGTCGGAAATTAACTAACATGGCTGAAGTTAATACAAATAATTCTGATCTTTCTGGAAATCAAGGAGGTGTTCTAACCGGAGCAACACCGCAAAATGCCGCAGATTCATCCCCAGTGGGAACAACAAATACTGGTGGATCGACGACAGCAATAATGGTATCATCACCAACGAATGTACGGTCACCGTTGAATCCATTACGACCGCCGTTTCATGGAATGATGCCTCCACCAGGTTTTAACCCTCAGTTTGGAATGCCCACGTCTATGATGCAAGGTTTGCATACAAATCCTTCATTATTTTCTGACAGCATGATGGCTACAAGCACATCAAATCCAGGGGGTCGACCTATAGGCATAGGATATAATCACCAGGTTTTGCCATCTTTAAGTACTACGTCAATGTTGTCAATTCGAAAACAAATGGACGAAAGTAATCATGAAATGGTGAATCCCCTTACTCAACAAATGGGAACTGTTTTTACTCCCATGATAAATAACACGAATCAAAGTTATGAAATATTGGCGGGACAAATGGCCAGAATTGCAGATTTCTTTGGAGCGCCCCCACAACCAAACCTTTCGACTACTCAAGGGTCGAATGTGAGAGGGGTCGAACCTATAGGACAAGGAGATCAAATTGAGCAAGAGATCCCTAGAATAGTACAAAGGCATCAAGATGCTGACCACGTTCTTAGGAACATCCAGCAAGATGTCAATATTGGACACAATAATATCTCTAATGTAGTTGAACAAATTTTAGTTCAGAATGGAATAAACGTAGGTTTGCATAGACCAAATTTCATTTCCCCGTTGTCAGAATATGTAAGGCAAACAGAATTGCCTAGGGGGTGGAAAGTCCCAAAATTCACCAAATTTGCTGGGGAGACTGGCGAGTCGACGGTCGAACATATTGCTAGGTTCCAGACAGAGGCTGGAGAAATAGCAAACAATGAAAATCTAAAGATGAAGTATTTTCCAAGTTCTTTAACGAAAAATGCATTTACTTGGTTCACAACCTTATCTCCCCAATCTTTATTCTCATGGAACCAATTAGAACGATTGTTTCATGAACAATTTTATATGGGACAGTCGAAAATCAGCTTGAAAGAATTAGCTGGAGTTAGACGAAAGGGTACAGAACCAGTCGATGACTATCTAAACCGTTTTAGGTTACTGAAAGCTAGATGTTTTACACAAATTCCTGAACATGAGTTAGTCGAAATGGCTGCAGGTGAGTTAGATTATTCCATAAGGAAGAAATTAGACACCCAACATTTGAGAGATATGGCACAACTGGCAGATAGGGTACACCAGGTCGAAAGGCTAAAAGCTGAAAAAGCCAGAGCTAGTAAATATCATAAGAAAGAAAAAATAGCTTATGTTACTACAAGTGAGTTCGACTCTAATAGCGACAGTGAATACGAAGAGGGAGAGGTCAACGTGGCTGAATTAAAGCCAGGGCCACCATATATCTGTAAATTGCTTAAACCTTCAAAAGATAAAAATCTGATTGAAAGTAAGAATGAAAATTTTTCTATTAAAACGTATTCATTTGATATAACAAAATGTGATGAAATATTTGATTTGTTGGTTTCTGATGGGCAAATCATAGTACCCCCGGGACTTAAAAATCCTCCTCTTGAACAAAAGAAAAAAAGAGGATTTTGTAAATTTCATAATTTCTTGGGTCATAAAACTTCTCAATGTGTCCTTTTAAGGGATTTAGTGCAAAAAGCTTTGAAAGAAGGAAGGTTACAGTTTGGAGAAAAGCCAAAGTCATCAATGCAAGTTGATACTGATCCTTTGTAAGTCGAAGAGGCTCACTATACTGAGCTTGCTGATGTGATGATGGTCGAGACTACTGATGGTTTCGTTAGAAAGCAAAACGGCGCTACTGATGGCAAAGTTTTGAACTTGGTTTATCCTGAACCAAAAGAAAGTCTTTTGAAATTCCTTGAGAGATGCCACAATAACAACTCCCAAGTTGGATTATGCCCAAGGTGTGATGCTGTTTTCAATGTCGATGCTGCAAACAAAGTGAGGTTCGACCCTCGTCGAGGCAAGAATCGTCAATTCATGTATACAAGAGAAAACAGTGGTCGAAGGGCTGGAGAATAGAGGAAGATGTTTGAAAAACCAAGGACTTTCCGTCCCAAGACGGATGTCCCTGAAGACAAATGGGTGAAACCCATTAACTTCAGAGGTAAACGTCCAGAATGGCAGATTCAAGGCGATGGAACCAATGCTGAAGGTTCTTGGACTGATAGTGGATCTAAAAGAAAATATTACATATCTCCAAACTACAAAGGAAAGAACCCCATGACTCGAACGCAGTGGAGACGTTACCAAAGAAGCCACAAGAATGGACAAGAAGGTTCGAAAATGGTGCAGGCAGGATTTTCTCACTATCAGTCAAAACCTTTTCACAGGAAGTTGACTGAAGAACAGGCTAAAATAGCAAATGAAAGATTAGCTGCTGGGATGATCCTAGGAAAGAAACTCATCAAAGAACTAGTTGATGATGATGCTCCGGCTCTCAATACGGGGAAAGAGCCTGAATATTCTCCACTGTCGGACGAAGAGGTCGACGACAACTTTGACATAGAGTCAGATGAGTTGCTAATCGACTGTGGAATTGTCTCTGTACTTCTAGCAGAGTTCGACAGAGTATCTGAGGTATCTGAGAACGAAGATGATTTTCTTCCTGACGAGAATGTGGAAGAAACACCTGTCTGTTACTATGTAATGGAAAAAGGGGTAGTAGAAGAGCAAAAGGCTGTGTTCGAGAGGCCAGGTCGAGGAATGATGTATCATTTGAAGCCTTTATTCATAAGGGCGAAAGTGGATGGTGTTCCAATAAACAAAGTGTTTATCGATGGTGGGGCTGCTGTAAACTTAATGCCCTATTCTTCACTTTAGAAAGTGGGAAAGTCTGATAAAGACTTAAGACCCCATACTATGGTACTGTCAAATTATGAGGGCAAGACAAGTGGAATACTTGGAGTAATTCAAGTAAAACTAGCTGTTGGTTCGTCTGTCAGGTCAACCGTTTTCATGGTGATTGCATCGCAGGCAAATTTTAAACCGCTGTTGGGTCGAGAATGGATCCATGGTATTGGGGCAGTTCCTTCCACCTTACATCAGCGTGTGGCCATTTGGAGGTCAGATGGTATAGTGGAGAATATTGAAGCTAACCAAAGTTATTACAAAACTGAAAGTGGTCGCAGACACTTCGACCAGCATTTGGCAAATGTAGCTCCTTGCTACAAAGCAGAAGATGTATACCCTTATGATGAAAGTGTGTCTAAGTATCTGAACTTAGACCCAAATTATGGTTTCATTTGGAATAAAGAAGATCCTACTGAACCATTGAACCATGAAAGTCCTCCAGAGCAGAGGACAACAATCAAAGACGATGACCCCTGAGTCAGAATACCTGGCTCGAATAACGGCCTATTTGGCCGAAAACAAAGAAAAAGCGGCTTTAGAAGCCGAACTAGAGAAAAATATGACGATTGAGGCCATGATAGTAAAAAATGAAAACGATCAAGAAGTCGATCACCAAGTCGAACGACTTGACGGGATATACGATGACGAACCTTTAGGTTTCGAAATGGATCCATCAGGATCAGTAAAAAGGATGCAAGCTCAAGATCCTCTTTAGGAAATTGACTTAGGTGATGGAGTCATTAAAAGGCCTACTTATGTAAGTACAAGGCTTACAAGTGACCTAAAGACCAAGTTGATTCGACTTTTGAAAGAATACAAAGATTGTTTTGCATGGGATTACAATGAAATGCCTGGTTTAAGCCGACATGTGGTGGAACATCGACTACCACTAAACCCAGGGAAGAAACCTATCAAGCAGCTTCCTAGAAGATTTGCGCCAGAGGTTATGGAAAAAATCAAAATAGAAATTGAAAGATTGCTGAAAAGCAAGTTTATTCGAACTACGAGGTATGTCGAATGGTTAGCTAATATAGTGTCTGTCATAAAGAAAAATGTTAGCCTTCGTGTATGCATAGATTTCAGAGATTTAAATAAGGCTACTCCTAAAGATGAATATCCCATGCCAGTTGCTGAAATGTTAGTCGACTCTGCAGCCGGATTTGAATATCTCAGTTTATTGGATGGATATTCAGGTTATAACCAAATTTTTATAGCTGACGAAGATTTACCTAAGACGGCGTTTCGATGCCCAGGTGCTTTAGGAACTTATGAATGGGTGGTAATGCCTTCTGGTTTAAAAAATGCTGGAGCTACATACCAACGAGCCATGAATTCCATGTTTCATGATTTTATTGACAAGTTTATGCAGGTTTATATTGATGATATTGTAATAAAATCTAACTCTGAAAATGGTCACTTAGACCATCTTCGACAATCTTTTGAACGTATGAGGAAATATGGACTCAAAATGAACCCTTTAAAATGTGCTTTTGGTGTACATGCAGGGGATTTCCTGGGCTTCGTGGTTCACAAGAAAGGCATTGAGATAAACCAAAATAAGACGAAAGCAATCTTGGAGCTAAAGGCGCCAGAAACAAAGAAACAACTCCAGTCATTGTTGGGGAAGATTAATTTCTTGAGGAGATTCATCTCAAATCTAAGTGGCAAGACGAAGATCTTTTCACCACTTGTGAAACTCAAGAACCAAGATCAACTCAAATGGGAACAAGAACATCAACAGGCATTCGACCAAATAAAAGCTTATTTAACTAAGCCTCCTATTTTGTTACCTCCCAATAGGACAAAAAGTATGAAGTTATACATAGCTGCATCAGGCTCGACAATTGGGAGTATGTTGGCCCAAGAAGATGATAATGGCGTCGAAAGAGCCATATATTATCTAAGTCGAACCCTAGTAGATGCTGAAACTAGGTATAATGATATTGAAAAATTATGCTTATGCTTGTATTTCTCATGTAACAAACTTAAGCAATATATAAAGCCTGTTGATGTGTATGTGTCTTCTCATTTTGATATTATTAAACATATGTTGTCTAAACCAATTTTGCATAGTCGAATTGGTAAGTGCGCCTTAGCGCTAACTGAATTTTCCTTGACATATGTCCCTTTAAAAGCTATGAAAGGACAAGTTGTGGCTGATTTTATAGTCGACCATGGGTTAGTCGAATTGTCTGTAAATCAAGTCGAGCAAACTAACTGGAAATTGTTTTTCAATGGTTCTAGTCACAAAAATGGTTCAGGCATTGGAGTCCTAATTATTTCCCCTAAGGGACTTCCAACTAAGTTCCATTACAAAATGAAAGAAGTATGCTCTAACAATGAAGTCGAATATGAAGCCTTGATTACTGGTTTGAAGGCCCTAATAGATTTAGGGGCAACCCGGGTTGAGATCCGAGGTGATTCTGAACTAGTGATTCGACAAATCAAAAAAGAGTATAAGTGCATTAAAGAAAATCTAATAATGTATTATGCAATTGTGATACGCTTATTAGAAAGCTTCGAACATGTTGAGATCTTGCATGTACCAAGATCCAACAATTACATTGCCAATGAATTGGCACAAATTGCTTCTGGGTATAGAGTTTCTAAAGACAAGTTGGAAGATATGGTCGAGATCAAGAATAAAGAAACTCATGAAGTATTAGACAAATTGGGTCAATTGTCGACGTCAAAATTCGAGGGGGTAGATGATGATGTTGAAATTGAAAAAATTGAAAATTTGTATGCCTTGGAAATTTTTGCCATCGACAATATGACTGATGCTGATTGGAGAAACCCATTGGTCCAATACCTAAATAATCCAGTCGGAGGAACTGATCGAAAGATTAAATATAGAGCTCTAAACTATGTGATATTAGGAAATGATTTATACAAGAAAACAGCCGAGGGTGTATTGTTGAAATGCTTAAGTGAAGCTGAAGCATATTTGGCTGTGTCAGAAGTTCATAGTGGTGTTTGTGGAGCTCATCAATCAGGCCATAAGATGAAATGGTTGTTGTTTAGACAAGGTTTATATTGGCCAACAATGCTAAAAGACTGTATTGAATATGCAAGCGGATGCCAAGAGTGCCAGAAATTTTCAGGCATTCAACATGTTCCAGCCAGTGAATTGCATGCGATTATCAAACCTTGGCCTTTTAGAGGATGGGCTTTGGATTTAATAGGAGAAATTAAACCTGCATCTTCTAAGCAACAAAGATTCATCTTAGTAGGAATAGATTATTTTACTAAATGGATAGAGGCAATCCCACTAGTTAATGCTGATCAAGAAGCAGTGATTAGTTTCATACAAAAACACATTATCTACAGATATGGGATTCCAGAAACTATTACTACTGATCAAGGAACAATTTTTGTTGGTCAAAAAATGCAAGCTTTTGCAGCAGAAACAGGGTTTAAATTGCTAACATCTACTCCATATTATGCCCAGGCAAATGGTCAGGTCGAAGCTGCTAATAAAGTTATCATAAATTTAATAAAGAAGCATGTGGGAAAAAAGCCAAGAAATTGGCATCAAACACTCGACCAAATCCTTTGGGCTTGTCGAACGTCACCAAAGGAAGCAATAAAAACTACCCCATTTCGTTTAACATTTGGGCATGATGTTGTATTGCATGCAGAGATTCATCTACAGTCGACAAGAATTCAACGACAAAATAGTCTTTCGTCTGACGAATACTGGAATATGATGTTAGATGAATTAGTAGAATTAGACGAAGAGAGGCTAATAGCGTTGGATAGATTAATAAGACAAAAGGAAAAGGTGGCGAAGGCTTACAACAAGAAAGTCAAGGAGAAGACATTCATGGTAGGTGACTATGTATGGAAGGTTATTCTACCCATGGATCAAAGGAATAAGTTATTGGGTAAATGGTCCCCAAGTTGGGAAGGACCGTTTAAAATTTTGCAAGTGTTTTCAAACAATGCATATGAAGTTGAAGAACTAAATTCAGATGGTCGAATCTTGAGGATAAATGGTAAATATTTGAAAAAATATAAACCTATACTTCAAGAAATTCGAATAAGAGAATAAAAAACTAAGAGATTATATTAAAATGGCTAAAAGTCTTGGCCAGTCATTACAAAAAGTGCCTTCATAAAAGGCACAGTCATTACAAAAAAGAAAAAAAAAACTGGCAAACCCTAAAGCCACTAAAATATCCAATATTAGTGAACTCTTTGGTTGATGTCCTCCAAAGATAGTAGAGGCAGACTTTCGGCTTCGAACATCTCTATGCGCCCGGCCCTGCGCATTTTCCTCACTACACCTTGCTTGAGAAATAGGTAAGACAAGAATCTTCCATAAGGAAGACAAGTCACCATTCCTTGACGAGAGGCCGTCGAAGAGACAGCTTCCACGAGTTGTTTAAAAATCAAAAGAGGAAAGTTGATTTTCTTCCCTTGAAGAGCACAAGAAATGAACTCCAAGTCTTCCACCATGATGTTATTTTTATTGTGGTTGCGCGGACGAAAGTTGCATACCAAAAGTTGGTGCCAAATTTTGATGACTTTGGCACAAAAGGGGTCATTGTCCATGAGATCCCTTAACATGTTAGAAGTGTGCATGTCGAAAGTATTGTCAACAAACGTTGCACCGGTATTGCTGCATTTCAACAAATCAGAAATTGTTGAGGGAGTGATGATGACATGACCCCCTCGAATGGTGGAGGTTATAGTAGTCCTCCCTTCTGGATCTATGCGCAAAGATGCAAATCTCCAGAACTCAATCAGCATGCAGGGATAGATGTTTCCATCTAGAATTTCAGGATAAAATGCAAGCCCCTGGCTAGCATAGAGGGCACGAGCATTGATATGATTCGCATCAAACTCTTCTGCAGAAAGCTTAAATTCTTTCTTAATGCAGGATCTTATGTTGGCATTTGTTAAAGGTTGTGCCATAGTTTGAAAAGATTGAAAAGATGAAAGAGTTTAAGGTGTTGTGCGTAAGGAGATGTAAAAAAGAAGTGGAAGGAATGAGGCTATATATAGAGAATGTGTAGTTACTTCAGCAAGACAAACGTGGGGGAAGGAAGTTAGAAGATCAAAAATCGTAATAAATATCTTGGAAACTGACACAAGCAAGCTGGGAGCAGTTAATAGCCCATTACCTAGCGTTTAGGTAATAATTAGTGCCTGGGAAAATGAAACGTAATCATGGCGTAATGGGAAGTAACAAAAGTCAAAACCTAAGGAAGAACTGAAACGACATTTCTTCTCTTTCCTAAAGTCAGTCGAAAGAAGTCGCTTGGAGGGGCAATTTGCTACCCTAGGATTTCGACTTACTAATAAATGGGCAACTAAGGCCCAAAATTGGCAGTTGGGCCTCAATTTGGTAAAAAGGCCCCAAATTGGTAATTGGGCCTCAAGTTAATATCTACATTGCCATTCGGGTCGAAGTGATTCGACTAAATAATGCTTAGTAGTCGAAGCTGTTCGACTAGGAAGGTCATCTGAGGCTTCAACGTTCGACCAGACCAAAAGGATGCGAAGAATTAAGGTTTTTTGGCTGCAGAAACTGAAGTGGAGGTCGAGAGGCAGTAGAAGTTAAGAGGCAGTTCCAGGCAGTTTTTCTGGCAGTTCTCACAGGACGCGTGGAAGTCTCACAATTGAAGATCTTGCATGTCGAAGACACGTGTTGACTGATAGCCAGTCGACCGTTAGTAGTAGTTATTTTATTTTTCTATTTAAGCAAGTTTCATAGGAATAGTTAGAGGTCCGCATTTTCTACATAAACACAAGTAAACTCAAATCTCTGCGCAAAAATGAGTAACGAGTGCAACTTTGGAATGTACGTATGCGTACCAGTTTAATTAATGCAATCATTTTACGTTATATCTCATCTTTCAGTGCACATTTACTGCTTTTTTATTGCTTTGATTTACTTTAAAGCCTTTAATTTCAGTGTTTACTTTTATTTTAAAGTTACTGTTGCATTTAATACAAACCAGATACACATAATATAACAAAATAAAGCAATTAGTCCTGGAGTATTCTAGTTGATTCCGCAAAAGTAACCTTTAAAAAGGAAACTAGCGCTTGTTTACCATTTTTCTGGGTAAACAACACGTTACAACCCTCAAAAGTCCTAATTGAAGCAGGGTTAATTCGAAAGCAGAATATACATGAGAATACGGTAAACTGACTCCTAGGAGATTTGCTAAAATGCTTGAGTTGGTATCACACCGTCTTTCTTTCACAAAAAATCAATGTTACAACATCCTTTTAAAAAGATTCTTTAAACTTTAAGACAAACATACTCTTTGCATTAGAATTATATTTCTCATAATAAACATTCTTTGCATTCTCTAGTGGAGGCATCGGAGATGACAAAGAGCAGTTGCATCTTAAGGTGGGTAGAGTATTCTCCACTTGATCTCTCCTCATGAGGTATACTTGTTGCATCTTGTATGATGTACTATATTAGCGGGGAAGTCTCATGTATACATCGATGTAAGATACATATCCATGTTTGGTGAATTCAAGCATTTTGACTAGGCATGGTTTGTGCTGCTTTGAAAATATCATATAGTTTCTTTGGAGAGAAAATTGTATTTATGACGAGATAACTTGTTGGTTAAATGAGCCTATTTCGGGTATGAATAATTATTATGTTTAATTTCTTTAATTCTTATTTATCAAAGACATTTTGCATAAGTCATTTCTTCTTCTTGTGCAACGTTGGATATACAAGCATTTCTCATCCATCTGTGATGGATTGCAATGGGGCCGCAAGATGGTGTGCAGGACATTTTCATTCATAAGGTCTTTAGGATTATAGGCGGAG